>NW_010113541.1:0-418 GCF_000699245.1 Pterocles gutturalis | reverse complement strand
CTGCCTGCGCTGCCTGCACTGCCTGCACTTGCCTGCACCCCGGCTCCTGCCTGTCCCACCTGGGGAAAGGCTGCAGCCCCTCGGGATGGGACTCATGGGGTTTGGGAAGCACTGTGAGCAGATCGCACGGTGCACAGCTGCAGTGACCAGAGCAGTGCAGAGCCCCGCCTGCCCCCCCCTGGACCCCGGGCACCAGAGCCACCGTGGCGCTTGGCACCGCTCTGCGATTGCAGGATCCCTCCCGCGAGCAGGCGGCGCTGGCCGGGGCTGAAGCTGGTCCCACCTTCAGGTCCGGGATGCTGTAGCCTTTCCTCAGCGTAATCTGGAACACGTCCAGGCTGCTGATGAATGCCGCCAGCCGCGCCAGGCTCTGCTTCCCGCTGCCGCCCCCCCCCACCAGCAGCGCGTTGCCCTCGGG
>NW_010113540.1:5757-5978 GCF_000699245.1 Pterocles gutturalis | reverse complement strand
TTTAAGTTAACTTTAACCCACGACAAGGTTTTTAGGAGTTGTTTTGCTTTTGAATCAGTAAGTTTGCTTTTGCTTTGGGTGGGCTTTTTTATTTTTTTCCCTGATAAAAAACGATTACCCAATAAATTAGAAGTTAGAAAGAAATTCTTTACTGTGAGGGTGGTGAGGCACTGGAACAGGTTGCCCAGAGAAGCTGTGGATGCCCCATCCCTGGCGGTGGT
>NW_010113540.1:5482-5690 GCF_000699245.1 Pterocles gutturalis | reverse complement strand
GGGTTGAAACTCGATGATCTTGGAGGTCCTTTCTAGCCCTAACCATTCTATGATAAAATCTGGGAATAATTTTAATTCTAAAAAATGACAAAGAAATACCTTAGACTACTTTCTAATGCTTTTAACACTCTGTATTGGGTCTGGCTGAGATGAAGCCAGTATCCCCCCAGCAGCCCTCCCAGTGCTGAGTGTGACCCTGGCAGACAGC
>NW_010113540.1:372-5363 GCF_000699245.1 Pterocles gutturalis | reverse complement strand
TGTTTGTCTCCAGGAGCAGCTGATTCACAGACTGGAGCTCTGCTTTCCTGGGAAGTGGCTGGACATTGCTTACTGAGGGGAAGTAGAGAATGACATCTTTGTTTACCTTTTGTTTCTGTGCATGGCCTTGGCCTTTGCTTTAATTAAACTGCTTTTATCTTGACCCACAAGTTTTTTCATCTTCTTCTCCCCCTTTATTTTGCTGAAGGGGGAGTGATAGAGGGGCCTGGTGGGCACCTGGCTTCCAGACAAGGTTAACCCACCACACACTCGGAAGACTCCTCCCCTGCTTGTTTGCATTGTATCAAAGGAACAATAGGCAGTTCTATCGGTAGCATCTGATTTTACAAGTATCCATGCTTATTTAGATGGTCTGTTTAGCAGGCACTTATGAAAAGTGGACCTCCAATATTTTCCTCCAATAACATGTTTACAGAGAAACTTTCAGTCTTTTTGTTAAGGCTAGAGATCATCTTGCTTAAGTGCATGATTAAGATTTTATTGTTTTATTCAAGGAGGCATGAGTCTTGCATGGTAAATTAACCCTAAATGTCCTTTCATAAAAACCTAGTTTTACATTAGTTCATCCTCTGACAAATTATATTTATGAAGGAACTTAGTGTGCACTTCTGTTCTCTTTGATGCCATATGAATAAGCTTATGTCAAGAAAAGTGTTAAAACCTTATTTGTTTATGTACAAATCCAGAATTGTAGTTAAAACTGAATTTTTATAAATAATATTGCTTTTTTAAACCTAAGTGGTGTTTTTTCTTTTTTTTTTTTTTTTTTTTTTTTGTGAGAAGGTACACTATTTGTGCTTTATAGCTAGACACACAAAGGAATTTGTTCTTGGGAGCTCAGGTGCCATTTTAATTGTCTGTACCCAGAACTCACAGCATCAAAGATGCTCCATTTCTGCCACAGCCTGAAAGCGCCTACTTTTCTTACATTTAAGTTTTCTTGCTCTTAGCTGTGCCCATATGCACCTCTGCTTTCAGCAACTGTCTTTTTCTCTTGTGCAGGTCAGTGCTCTCAGACTAGGCATTACTCCACCCACCTGGCCTGTTGGCTGAATGTGTTTGCAGCACATGCCTCATCAGTTACCCATGAAATACAGGGTGGGCATGAGTATTTTCCTTTCTTCTCCCTACTCCTCGCTTTTCCAAGGCATCATCTGATATCTGAGGTCAGGGAGCAGCCACAGAGGGCACAGATGGCCTCCCATCTCTCAGTGTTTGTGCTCACATTGCTCATCTCTGAGGCACTGATTCTGCAGCAGCATGGTGGCTCTTCCTGATAGTGTGGTGGTAGATCAGTCCACCCTGTTGAAGCTGTTCCCTTTTCTTGTATAGTATACTCACTGGATCAGGCCTTGGGTATGAAAAAGAACATGACTACCCAGCACTGTCATGGGAATGGGAAACAGTACGTACTTGCTCCACAGAAAATTTTGGAGTGAGTGGTTTCTGGTATTAGAAGGATGCAGCTCTCCTCCTTCCTCAGCAAAAGCCAGGATTACAGGACTGGAAGGCTAGCTGGCTTCTTTCTCTGCAGGAATCAATATTTAATTACTAGAGAAAAAGTGGAAGGTTTTTTTCTGCAGAAAGAAATAAAAATTCTCCTTCTGGAAATACTCTGAATCAATGGAGAATAGGGTACTTTCTGGCACCTGGCATCTGAATCTGCTCAGCTGGAGGTACAAGGTGGATCCAGGTCTCCTATGCGGTGGTGTAACCAGTGTCAGCTATGGGATTTGAGGGTCCAGTCATTTTTCCTCTGACAGTGTCCTGTCACACACACAACAGTAAATTCCTCCTGCTTTTTAGGAAGACCTCATCCCCATCTCATTCTCCACCTGGGTCTTATTTCTCATGTCACCTGAGTTCCTGCAGGATCCACAGTGCTGTCTCATCACCCTGGCTGAAGATGTGACACTCGAAGGAGAGGGGGAAAAACTGATGGGGCCGGAAAGAGAGAGCAAACAAGCTGGGCTATGTCCTGTTGATTCTTGCTTGGGGCAGCACTTGGCATTACAACGTGTACTGTAACCACTGGATCAAATATGCAAGCAGATCCTGGCAAAGATTTGCTGGCCTGGAGGCTTGAGTCCAGCTGAGGGCTCCACTGATGAGCTGAGAAGTCTTGCACTGCACTGGCTTGTGATTCTCCTTCCAGTGGGTCCCCTCAAGGGAGGTCCTGGCATTTCCAGGCTCCCTGCTATGAAACCATGAACCAAGTCCCGGGCAGGCATAAAGCGTCCTGACTGCCCATGCTGTCTGCTTGTGGTGTGTTACCCAGACTCCGGGCTGGAGCAGCCATCCGGGCTCCCTGGACAGGGAGGGTTTCCTCTGTGTTGCACAGCCTAAGGGACTGTGCTAGCTCTAATTATCTGGAGCTACTGGGGGGCGGACGGAGGCTCTTGTTGTGCTGGCCCTGAAATCTGGAGCCAGGAGGCATTAGACTCCTTACTCTAAGGCAATTGAATCAGAGTTTCCTCAGGGTTCACTCGGGCTTAGTAATATTTTCTTTAAACCAAGAATGCTTGAAATTTGATATGCTTGGATATCAACAAACTGGTATTTTTTGACAAAACCTTGGTGGAAAAAAATTCAGGCTAGTTCTGTTCATACATTTAGAGAAGGCATTAACTGTCACAGATAATGTAATAGACAGAGAATTCACTGCACATTACTCAGGTATGTTATGTAATAAACAAAAGAAATAGGTGCCTGAGTGCAAGGTTAATCTCTTTCACAGGTTTCTTGTACTTGGTTTCTTATGGCTCTTATGACCACAGGCAAAAAATTCAGCTTTGACTGTAAAATATATCATGCATCCAAAATCAGTTTTTTTGTGTTTATTTGTAGTTAGTGGAGCATTTTTTCACGGGAACTAAAAGGCGTCTGATAAGCCTAAGATAAAATAAATCCATATATATGTGTGGGCACATATGTGTACGCAGAGCTAGAAGCCTATGAAAGTCTGAGTGAGAAAGAATCAAAGAAATACAGTGTCAGAGAGTCTCTGGCAGTGCAAATAGTATGTGACATCTAAATTACTGCAAAGGAGAACAAAAATCATATAGTTTCTCCTTCTGTGAGCAGACAAATACAGAAGTTGCTTATTTTCTCTCTCTGAAAAGTTTTTTAAACATCCTTATCTAAATCTACAGTAATATTACTCAAAATGTAGGAAATAAGCAGAAGACATATAAGAAGGCTACATTGCATGTATAGGTTTCCATCTTTCTGGGCTCACTATGATCCTTTGGAGAGGACCTAACACATATGTTACACATTTGTGCTTTAGAGGTAAGAACTGTTTTCCCCAAACCTTCAGACTGTTGCAATTCTAGCTATTAATAAATTTGTCTGGAATAAATAAATAAGTATTTTTTCTAGAACAAAGGCAATTTTTTTGACTATTAATTAAATATTATAACTACTTTTTTGGTTTATTTTTTCAGGTTTTTTTTTTTATGTTCTCCTTTTTCCAGTGTATAGATTGTGAATAACTTTATCTACGGTTCAGCTCTTTCAAAAACCGATTAAAAAGGACTCATGCAATTCCTTCAAATATGTGTGTGTGGAAATAGTTCTTGATAACTAAAGCAACATCATCTTAATATAATGGCATTTATATGCTGTGCATTGTAAGCTTAAAACAGAATATGCTGCAAATCTCCGTGGAAAGAGGAACCTATTTTTTTTATTAAATTGATGTTCATCCCAAGGCACTAATCATACATCATACATAATCTTAAAGAAACCGGACACTCAAGATCATGAAGTTCTGTATTATATGTGAATATACTAAGCAGCCATCAAAGCTCATAATTCTTTGTTCTGCCTCTGCATCATGTTTCCTTCTGAGGTGGTTTTTAGGTTAAAGCATCACATATGCAAATAAATGATCTAAAGAGCAAGCAAGCAAGCAGCAAGGGGATCCAGACTCCTCAAGGCAGCTTGTTCTTCAGCAGCAGGACCCCCCTCCTCCTGCCCAAGCTGGGGCCAGGAGTAGGTGGGGTCTACAGGGTGAGCCTGCCTGCCAAAGACAGACATTTCAGCTTCAGGTGGACTGGATCCCTGCCCAACCGCTTAAGAAAACAGGTTTTTGATTACTTACCTTAAATATTAAATATTTACCATCAAGGCATCATTTGGAATACAAAAACAGAAAACTCTGTAGACAACTGTGTAGTCTCACTGTGAATTGTTTTTCTAGGTAGCACATGGCTGTTGTAAAATTATGGTATCTTTTTTTGTAGGAAGCAAGAAATGCATTTATTATTTATGTGGTTCCAAGATCCCATTTACATGATAAATTCTAAATACATGTTATAAAACCATTTACCATTCTCAGCTCTGTTAATTTGTATGCATATAGCTTAAATATATTGTAGATCAATTAATTCTTAAATATATATACAATATATATGTGTTTTGTATTTTTTGGTTTGTTTTCTTCATATTCAGTGTCTGCTGGTCCCCTGCTCTGTAAACATTGCACTCCTCCTCCTTAGAGCGGGGATCTGGAAGAAGAACCCCGAAGTTTCATGCAGGAGTGTTACTTAGTTGAGCAGGGATTTATAAATGATGAAAAATGATTTTTATTGCAAGGTATGGCAGGCTCTTGGGTAGAAGGACATGGTTTCCTACACACAGCAAGAATATAATGGAACTTTTTATTTAATCCATGGACTTAATTCACACAGTACTGGGAACTGTCTTTTGTGCAAACCATGTCTTTCTGCAGTTGGTTTCTCCAGTTGCCCCTACAAATCTGTGTGCAGGCACAGCTGTGCTCCACCTGGCCTCTCACAGCTGTGATCCTACTGACTGTAGATTTACTGGCTGTGTTTCAGAGGTCACAGGTACCTTTAAAAATGTGTGCCTCAGGTACCAGAGGTGAAAAAGAGATTCAAATCATGGAGGCTCCTGTTTAAGTGTCCTGTCTCACAGTGTGGCATTTATTAAATAGTGCACTATGC
>NW_010113540.1:0-311 GCF_000699245.1 Pterocles gutturalis | reverse complement strand
CATTAATTTTTGTTTCAGTTCTGTTTAAAGAGGAGTCCTGTTTCATGTGAAGCCCGTTTACAACGAGCACCCTCCCCACACCAAGCTCCAAGCCTGGGTAACCAGATTGCGTGATCCAAGCAGCCCATAGCAGTCCTGACAAAAAAACAGCCCTTTGCCTGGAAAAGTTAACAGCCTTGTGAGGGATACTGAACAGTGCTAGAGAAAGTCTGCCTACACAGAACAGAGGGAATAAATCGTGTTCTTCAAGATCAAACAAACAGACCCTTCCCTGCCTCCCTTTGATGTAACCACAGGGCAGCAACTTGAAA
>NW_010113539.1:0-459 GCF_000699245.1 Pterocles gutturalis | reverse complement strand
TGGACTACAAATACTAATTCAGACTGGAAATACACCATTTTTGTCTCACCAGCTCGACCTTTATAATTCACACTGTATATCCAGTTTTTCCATCCATGCACACCTAAGTCTTTGTTGGATGGAGGTTTAGTTTTACCAGCAATGCTGGAAACTGTATATCTCACCTCATTTGCAAGGCTCTTTCCACCTGGGGTGATAAAAAGAACGGAAATTATCCTCCCCAGTTAATTAAGCATCTAGGCAGCTGGACTAAATAGTGAGGTTAACAACTCTTACATGTTGTTAGATACAGTAACTTAAGTAAGCCAGCACAGTGCATCACATGTGATGGATACATCTTTTTACGTATTTATTGTTAGGATGGCTCTGTTGTTAATTTTTCTTTTCCCCTAAAACCTCCTTGCTATCATAGATTTGAGGTGTGCTTTTAGGAGAGTGACTAAATCTCTATCTACCTGT
>NW_010113538.1:0-418 GCF_000699245.1 Pterocles gutturalis | reverse complement strand
TATCTACCTTTTGAAATCTTAAGTGTGAGGCTTTCTTTTCATTTCAACGTCTTTCTGGAGGTTGCTATTTTAAAAAAATTATAGAAAAGCTTTTTGTAGTACAGCATACATCTTGGAGAGGCTTTTAAAGTATCAACGTAATTCTTAGAGGACCTTTTTTTTAAAAGAAAAACTTCTACTAACGCTGTTATTAAATTTACCGTGAGCTGTGCTGAAGTAATACAGAAAATCAAAGAAACTGGCTTACTGCCTTCCAGTCAGCAGAAGTCCACAGGTCCTGCCTGTGTCCATACCTGTTTGTTACAGATTGGCCTGACTTCACATGAGGGACAGATTGAACCGAAAAAGAAAGAAAAAAACCTTGTTATTGGGTATGAGGAGCTACCTTATGTTGTTAAAGGCAATTGCTGTGCAAACA
>NW_010113537.1:0-349 GCF_000699245.1 Pterocles gutturalis | reverse complement strand
CCTCTGTGTGCTCATGGGTGACACTGATGTTTACATGACAGCCACCAACTGCCACCGCTGTGTGCTCATGGGTGACACTGATTGTGACCTCACAAGCTGGTACTGCCACCGCTGTGCGCTCATGGGTGACACTGATGGTGACCTCACAGCCTGGTAGTGCCACTGCTGTGTGCTCATGGGTGAGATTGATTGTGAACTTAGAGCCTCCTACTGCCACCAACGTGTTCTCGTGGGTGACACTCGTGGTGACATCACAGCCTTCTGCTGCCACCGCTGTGTGCTCATGGGTGACACTGATGGTGACCTTCCTGCCTATTACTGCCACCGCTGTGTGTTCATGGGTGACAAT
>NW_010113536.1:11591-11793 GCF_000699245.1 Pterocles gutturalis | reverse complement strand
ATCCACCCCCCCCTGCCCCCAGCTGCCTTGGGCACCATCCTTCATCCTTCTGGTGCTCGCCCTCCCTCTCCCATCACACAGGGCTGCCGGACCCCCCGGGACCCTCCTGTCGCCGCTGCAGAGCTGGGTGTGAGCTGGGAAAGCGGCTTTTCCAGCCACTGCCTTTGCTGCTCTCTCAGCCGCCTGCTCACGACCTTTTCAA
>NW_010113536.1:0-11467 GCF_000699245.1 Pterocles gutturalis | reverse complement strand
AACTTGCATTTCTTGTACTTCTCCCCTGCTTCTCAGTGAGCCGTTTCCAGCAGCTCACGCTCCCTGCACCAGCCCCCGGTCGTTTCTCCCTGCTCCTCCGAGATATTTCAGGCACACAACAAAATCTGTGTCAGAACAAAGACCCTAAAACTCCCCGTAAAGGCTCAGGAAGTGCCATGAGCTGCAGGTCAGGCTTTGGGAGCAGCTGTACCCCCTGATCTCCCTCCTTACCATCAAAGTTTTTATTCTTATTACTCGTTTTTTTGACACAAACCAGTTTGATAAGAACAATTCCCAGCCAGAGCCGCAGCCCCATGCCCACCCAGCTTCCTGCGGGCAGCACGGACGCAGCGAGGGGACACAAGGGCAGGAGGAAAGGAAGAATGAACAGAATTTTCCTTTCCTTTTAAATGCTTTGGCAAATGCCAGGAAAACTGCCAGCGGGGATTCTGAGGTGTGCCGTTCAGTGTCCGGGCAGCACCGCTGGCTGCTCCCCTTTGCTCCGGCTCCACCGCACAGGGATGGGAAGGATGCACAAGTGGATGAGTATCGCTGCCAAAAGCCACGGGCTGTGTGCTCCCATCTCCATGCGGATGGGAACTTGGGTGCCCCTGGCATTGCCCGATGATGGTTTGGCCAGGGGAACCTGCCCTCAGCTCCACCTCCTGCACCTCCGCTGCCTGGGAGAGCTCGGCAGGTCCAACACAGGCACACACATAAAATCAGGCAAAACTAGTGCTGGAACAAACTCCTGGGCTCAGGGAGGGTAAAGGGGAAAGAGGCCAGTCTGGGCACCCTTCAGTGAGGACAGGGTCTGCCCTAGGTTTTACATCTCATTAAATTATCCTCTTGGAGAAGTTTACTACAACCCTTTCAGACTTACCCAAAAGCCACAACGAAGATAATCCCCCACGAACCAGATCCCAGTATGATCAGGCTGGCCCCAGGGTCCCAGCTTGCCAAGCCGGGCTGGGCAGCACTAAAGCAGCAACCCCGAGCTGCGTGTCCGAGGGATCCATCCTAAACACAGGAGGTACCCAGGCACTTGAACCCCCGTTGCTTCACTGGCTGGAAAAACAGGGCAGGGCGAAGGGGATAGCAAAGCCCCCTCTGACCAGGTCACCCACCAGCTCCCAGCACACCAGCCTCTGCTCCGCGCCCCATCGCTCAGGTACCCAGCGCTGCTGACACAGACTCAGCCTCTTCTACAGACGCAGAAGTTGCACAGTTGATTTAAAAATCTGTGTTAAAAAAAACCAACCCTGATTCAACATGCAAGCTTTCAGGGGACTTTTCTTTGCCTCCTTCCACGTTTTCAGCCCCTTCTGCCTGCCCCAGCTCTCACGCGCACACAGCCCCGCTGCAGGGCGCTTGTTTCTGCTGAGATTAAATCATTACTGCAGGAGAGACCTGATGCTGTCACCACCATCCTCAGGCTCACCCTGTTTTCTAGAAGAGACTGTCAACACCAAGCCTCATCCCAGGCAGGACAACACTTGGGCTTCCCTCCATCCCCGTCTGCACCAGCATGGCTTTCCAAGAGCCATCGCTCGGCACGAGCTGTAGCTGGCACGCATGGCTGGGGGACGCTGGGGATTTCAGCCTCCAGAAATAAAAGGAGAACCAAAAAAAAAAAAAAAGAAAAAAGAAAATCAGTTGGGAGATGTGCTGTGAGCAGGCCAAAAGCAGGGGCTGTCCACCATTTGCCCTAAATGGGAAAGGGGCCCGCGAGCACGCTGCGGGCAGAGCACCAGCCCCAGAGAGAGAGGGCACCACGCCAGGCGGGGAGGAGGAGATTTCCAGCCAGCAGGAGAAGGGGGAGAGAAACTCCCCGCTGGCAACTCCCTGCAACAAGCACAGACAGTAAAACCCTGGAGACGGGCTGAGTTTGGGGGTCCCGGAATAGGGTGAAACTCAGACACTTCAGCAGCTGGCTGCTGGGTTGCCATCAGCCGTGGGACACAGCCCTTCCCTGGAAAGTTGTACAAAGCATCTTGCTGCAGGCTGCCAGGCAATTAGCTCGGCCACTTTTGGCTTTAAACGAGGACTGCAGAGCCCCAGTGTCCTGAACGAGCAGAGCTGGGTCTGCCCCCTCTCAGTGATGTGACCGTGCTCTGTTTGCACCCACAATCCCCACAGCCAAGCCCAGCAAGGAAAGGGGAACAGCGGACATTCCCCTTCCAACGAGATGTGGTCACTGCCATCGCACCAAGCCATGCCGCAAGGAGAAGTTCACGCAGTGCTTGCTTGCTGTTATCGCTTCTGCCATCTCCAGACCCCAGGAGCTGTCTCTGCTCGCCCCCCCCACCACCTCCCAGGCTCTCCGGTGAGCTCAGCCTCGCCGTGCTGACTTTGTGTTAATACTTCATCTCGTGATTGCAGTGTTAGAGCCTGTAAAAACCACACCAGGTCAGGGAGCGTTGGACTAGATGTTCCACCGGCAGAATTAAACTGCCCGTGTGCAGGAGGAGTTAAAATAAGGTAGAAACAAAATCTGAAATGTTTTTCCTTATAAAGGAACGGCAGGAGGAAAGCGCTGCGTGCACTAACCATCAGCCACTCCGTTCGGCAGGGACTGGCAGGGGCTGTAAGCTCCAGAGAAACTGCTATTCCCAGGCAAGTAACCACGGGGCAGACCAACACAGCCGTGTTTATGTTAACACAAGGGAATAAACTGCCAGACCCGAGCTCTGTCTTCACATACCTTTCTTTTACCCCCAGCCTCCAGAAAAATCCCCCTGCGCCAAAGCACCCCCAGCTCAGTTGGTTTAACGACCAGACAACATTCCTGAGGGTCAAATAAAACTGCCCTGCTGCCCAGACCCAGTGCCAGGTCCCTGGGGAGCACTCCTCTGCAGAAACACCAGCCTCGACAGATCACCACCACCCTCCCATCAGAAGAAGGACCCTCAATCGCTCCCCAGATGTGTGCCATGGCCACCAGCTCCGGCTGCAGGTCTGCACGTCCCCTGCCCGGGGTGTCACATCTGCCACTCCAGCTCCACTGCTGTAGGAGGTTTCCAAACAAGTCTTCACAACACTTGCTTGCAGCTTGGAGAGCGTTACCTGCCAGCTGGAGGACATACAGCTATTTTGTACGCTCCAGGGAAGTGCTAACAGCCCCGAGCAGTGCTGGGTGCTTGCTCAGAGCCAAGGACGATGGCCCGATGCAGAAGCAGGGCTGGGCTGTCCCTGTCCTCGCCATCCCCTGCACAGCCCGGGCACTCAGCGAGGTTTGCAGGCGTGGTGGCAGAGGCATGCTCTCGTGCGACTCTGGTGAGTCAGGCAGCGTGGAAGCAGCTAAAGGCTCGTTTACACATAAGCAGTCGATTACTTGGAGAAAGAGGTGCCCGCTTCGTCGCTTGCCAGTGTGCAGACAGATTTAAGACACACAGGAATTGAATCTCCGGTCCAGATGTCACTGTGGCCAAACAGGCCACCTCTGATACTAGCCTCTGCCAGAGCCCCTGGCAGCACAATAAAAGGAGTATTTAGTAAAGCTACAGACTCACTTGAAAAAACTTGAGGATGATGAGCCCTTTTGCAGCCAAGCTTCATATAAACACATTGATAATGATGTTAGCGTCGGAGCTGGAGATGAACGCCTGCCCGGCAACAGCTGGCCTCTCTGTCTGCCTCAAGAAAGCCCCTTTCTTGCAACGCGCATGTTTAATCCCTGATCTGTGTCTGCTGCCAGCCACGTTCATACCAAAATCTGCTCACCTCATCTATCTTCTATATATCCCCGGACTGAGGTGAGGTGGGAGCGCAGGCAGGACTGCAGGGCTCGCTCACAAATTCCACTCTGTTCTGTGCTGTTCCTGCCCTCATTAAATACCTTCATCGGAGTTTAATGCACAGATGGAGGCCAGCGGTGTCGTGCAGCTACAGCACCCTCGTGTCAGACGTGGCCAAAAGCTTCAGCGCTCCGCAGCTTCCATCGGGCCCATCTGAAACAAACTCTTGGACCCTCAGTTCCAGAGGGACGGGGAACTGCTGGAGAGAGTCCAGCGCAGAGCCACAAAGATGATGAAGGGAATGGAGCATCTCCCTTATGAGGAAAGGCTGAGGGAGCTGGGTCTCTTTAGCCTGGAAAAGAGGAGACTGAGGGGTGACCTAATCAATGTTTATAAATACGTGAAGGGTGAGTGTCAGGAGGATGGAGCCAGGCTCTTCTCTGTGACATCCAGTGACAGGACAAGGGGCAATGGGTTCAAGCTGGAACATAGGAGGTTCCGCTTGAATATGAGAAAAAACTTCTTTATGGTGAGGGTGACAGAGCACTGGAACAGGCTGCCCAGAGAGGTTGTGGAGTCTCCTTCTCTTGAGAGATTCAAAGCCCGCCTGGATGCGTTCCTGTGGGATCTGATCTAGGTGTCCTGCTCCGGCAGGGGGATTGGACTAGATGATCTTTCGAGGTCCCTTCCAATCTCTAACATTCTGTGATTCTGTGACGCAAAGACCCATTTCTCCACCTTATCCAGGGGGACAGACACATCTGCACCCAGCTGTCACTCTGTATAGAAAGGCCAGGGGACATTCTAGCACTGAAAGCCAACATCACCCCTTGCTCAGAGGGACCTTTCTGCACTCAACGTCCCCTCTGCACCTCTTGGAGAGGGGCTGTCCCAGCCGATCTGCTCATCAGCCACGACACGAACACACCAGCAACCGCATGAGATTGTCCTCAGTCTGCTGAAGATAGCATTAGGTTTGGGACACTTGGATTCGCTTTTGGTGACGTTGATGCAGTCCCAGAATAAAACCCGCAGGCTCCTCTCCAGCGGATGGGTCTTGACTTGGCTGTCACTTCGATTTGCATCGCTCAGCAGCTTTGCTGATTGCTGGAGAAAACGTGGGTTTGTGTAACTGCTGTCTCTGAGCTCAGTCAACCATGTGTTGACTGCCGTCAGCTTCACAACTGTGCAAGAACACAGTCACCGCGCACTCATCCTGGCAGAGAAGGAGACAACGTCAGCAGAAGTCAGCTCCTGTAAGTGCACTTGTGAAGACACTTCACTGAGTTCAAAGAAACAACCCTTCCTCCTCGGTCGTTGCTACCACCCTGCATCATTTACACAGGCTGACCAGCTACAACCTGCCGTGATTTTCATGGTCATTCCTGTGTAATAAAAACCATTTTATTAAAACTATGGAACAAGCACTTCACAGCATCATGAATATTCATGCTGCCTTCCACAGCAATGAGCTGGGATCCCAGCACAGTACAGGCTCTGCAAAGCCTTCTTTACCCGCTTGCGAGGCACAAAAGCGTGGGAGTTGAACAAGGATTGGTATTATCCTCTAAACCACAGGATGAGCTTGCAGGAACTGGCAGGCTGGATGGCTTCCAGTTGCTAAAGGAGGCAAACAGTCCAGCTCCGCTCTCGCATGCCAGATATGCTGAGCATCTGTGAATTGGAGAAGGAGAAGACAACCCATCCCTGTCTGAGAACCAGGCAGCCTCCCTCCACACACCCCTAGCGATGAGTGTTACTCAGAGGCAGAGTGGTTCTATCACACAATTCTCTTTATTTTCCTAAAATAGGCATTAAAAAGACATTTTGAATGTGGTGTTTTCCTTCTATGTCTAGCAATCTTTTAGCTAACAGAGAGAAGAGCTGGCAAAACTCAAGGAAGGCTGACAACGGAATAAAGTGAAACAGAAACCTCATCTTATAAGGAAACAGCAACGGGAACCAGCCCCAGCATCCCCGCACTGAGGCACAGCCTGGGGTTTGCCTGGGAAGGTCTGACTGGAGGTTACAACACATGGCAGGGGATGAACTGGAGATCTCCCGGGGAGAAACACTCCCAGCCAGACACAGTTATGTCCCACACTGTCTTGGGCTTCCTGAAAAGTTTCCCATCCCAAAGACAGGGACCTCTTTGCATCTCATTACCACTCCTGATCTTTTACACGACAGTAACTCTAACTTGCTTCCACAGCCAAGGTGAGACAGGATGTCTATCTTTCTTCTATCATAAGGGCTTCTCCAGCCCACACCAGACACCCAAGGATGAATTTCCAGCCCCAGCAGTTAGACCTGTTAGGCATTTATGGGGTGTACTTGGCCTGCATTTCCCTTTGGTGCTTCTCTGGAGGGAGCTGTGCAGCTCTCCTGGAGCTGCAGCTCTGGAAGGTCCCATAGGAGCAGCCATACCATCACTCATCAAGCTTCCCAGAGCCGAATTTTGAGGACAACAAAATTTCCCAGCCTGGCAATGAAAGAGCCCTGCACAACACATCATCTGTGCTTTCACTTCCTTTCTCCTCTGACCTTCACACCCAGAGCTGGAAGCTCCTTGAAGCCAAGCCTGCTTGGAGCAAGGAGTTTCTCAGCTTGAGAGCCAAGAAGAGCCCCTGTGGATTACAGCCTGTTGCTGCATTTGTTGTCAAAGCAGCAGTGTCAGAAATCATTAGAGGGGCAAGAGGCCTTTATTTATGACCCAGATTTATTGCTACTCTCCTTCTCCAGGGCACCTGGAAATCCCAAAGTGCCCTGGATTCAAGGTAACCCCCAAAAAATGCAGCTCCTCAAAGCCGTGCTTCTCCACATCCCCACTCCACCCAGCCCCCAGAAGCTCCCAGAGGTGTGGCATCCTCCTTTGCCTGCCAGCACGGAGATAAACCTCAACTCCTACGCCTTCCTAGAGAGAAAAACCTGATGGTGATGCTGTGGGTGTGCAGGTCCAGCTCCCGCAGTATCCCAAACCGATGCAAAGTCACATCTGGGGTAGGGGTTTAGGAAGGTGTGAGGAGGTGAGAGACTTCAGGTGAAGACACACAAGCAAGTCATAGAATCATGGAACAGTTTGGGTTGGAAGGGACCTTCAAGATAATCGAGTTTCCCCCCCCGCCATGGGCAGGGACACCTCCCACTAGCCCGGGTTGCCCAAAGCCTCATCCAGCCTGGCCTTGAACCCCTCCAGGGATGGGGCATCCACAGCTTCTCTGGGCACCCTGGGCCACTGCCTCACCCCCCGCACAGGAAAACATTTCTTCCTCAGATCTCATCTCAATCTCCCCTCTTTCAGCTTAAACCATTACCCCTCATCCTATCACACCCCATTCTGGGGATGACCTTTGCTGTGCAGGTACCCCAGCCCACTGGCTCGAGCCTCTTGCTGGGTCTCAATCAGCTCCTAACGACTTTTCCAGCAGCAGCAGCAGGCGCTGGGCTGACCCAAAGCCCCAGCACACACCCTGCAGTGGGATCCCAAAGGCTTTGCTCTGCCCGAGGTGGGAGCTCCCATCCCTCCCCAACATCATGGGGCTGCCAAAGCTTCTGGTGCAGCTCTGCATCTTGCAAGGGACCGTCAGCAATTTGCAGATTGCATGTCCTGGCCCCGTCTCCAAACCAGGGATGTTTATATAACCCAAGGAAAACAGCAAGCGCAGCAGGATTGCGAGGGAATACACTTCCAGCTGCTGTGGAGCTCTGACAGCCCACGTCAGTCGAGAATCTACCCTTAACTCTTCATACTACAAGGGCAACTTCCCATTTAAATGGAAAACAGTCGAGTCCTTGCGGGGTAAGTTGTTCCTGTTCACAACAGATACAGCTGGTGAGCAAGGTATTAAATCCAAACGGCCACTTCCAGCGCTTCCTGAGAGAGAGCAGCTTCCCGCAGCGCAAACACTGCATCTCTGCTGGAAAACACCAGGTTTGGTGTTTGTTTTTCAAGTGGTTTCTTTTCCAAGCCAGGAAAAGGACTGAAAACCAGCTTGGCTTTATTGTTTAAGTCAATGCAATGCAAAGGAGAGGGCTACAAAGGGGATTTTTGGTGGGTTATTTTGATGACGGATCTGACATATCCGCTTTTAAAAAAATCTCACTTGTGAGCAGCAGTCTGCCTCAGATGATATTGGCAGCCCCTGATGTTAATTCACTTTCCCAAAGACAAGAAAAAGACTTAAACCATCCAAAAGGCAATGGAAAGGCAAGTCAGGGACCTGTGAGCCAAAATCAAAAGCGATCGGAGGGAAATACGTGACAGTCGTTGGGAACCGAGGGCCTCAGGACAGGCAGAGGTGGGAAGGGCAGAGGTGCATGGGCTTCGGGTGGAGGTGACACCTGCAACCATCACACACCACCTTAGCCATCCTCACATCCCACAGACACTGCTGACCTACCCAGCTTAATGCAATTCCTATTCACTGTATAAGCAGAGAAGGAAGTGTGAGAGAGTTCAATTAACTCAAATGGCTTCTCCCAGATGCCCAGAGGCAATTAGGGAACAGTCCTGCTTCCATCCTTCCCAGCTGTGCAGACCGTGCATCGGCTCCTGAAGGGATGCAGGTATTGTTAGAGCTGGGAGAAGCAGGAACCTGAATTTCAACTCAACACACAACATGCACTTCTGCTAAAGTTCAGACAGCTTCTGCCCCCTAAAGCTATCCTTGGTTTTACACCTCCATGCCCTCCAGGTTTGAAGCCAGCAGCAGTGAAATTCGATGGTAAAAGCTTACACTTCGGATACATTTGTATGTCAACAGCTAGCACTTTTTATTTCATGAGAAAAATCTGTCAGCAAAATGTTCTGAGCACAGACAAGGTGCCTTTGAACAGTACACTCGGCACAGGACCGGATTTCCCATGATTTATGTTGTGCAGTGCTCGCTGCTGCTGGGGCACAGAGGGGCTCGCACCAGAAACAGGGCGCTGGCGGCCACCGGGACAACGCGCAGCCCTGTGCAGGAGAGAGTTTATCAAAGAAAAGGAATAACTTGCTGAGTTTTGATGGCTGCTTAGTGCCGAATGATGAACTCTTTCACTGCAGAAAAGCGGGGGCCATGCTGGCTGCCCGTTGTTTGGATTCACAGAGGGATCTGCACCGCTCTGCGGGGAACCAGCAGCAAAACAAACCTCCTCTTGCTATGCACAGGGTCTGGCAGATGAGCAAAGCCTACGCATAGGGTCTGGCAGATGAGCAAAGCTTGGGCAAGCAGGCAAGCCTGAGCTTTACCAGAGATGGAGCGGGGTCTGGGTCTCTCTGTCCTGCAAGAGGAAACGTGGAATGCAGGGAGAGAAGGGGGAGGAAGGCATCAAGCCAAGAAAGGGAGAGCTCAGAGCGAGTCCCCACCCCTGCTGCTGCAGAGCCTTCCCAATACCCCTCCCTCTGCCTCTCAGGTCCTTTTCTCCAAAACATTCCATCCTTTCACCCCCCAGGTCTGTGGCACTCCCATCCATGCAGTTGCCTTGCAGCCCTTCAGCCTCTACAACCAAACCTCCTCTGCATCGCCCACCGCTGCACATCCCCCTCCTCCCGCCTCGGTCCCCTGCGCCGCTGGCTGTCCCCTTCTTGCCTCTGTACAGAGCAAGATGAAGTTTCCTCTCCAGCTGCAGACAAAGGGCCCGCTCTCAGAGCAGCCCCGAGCTGGCAAGGGAGCTGCGGAGCAACAGAGTAGAGGACACCAGAGGTAGGTCTGAACCAATCTGGGGATCGACGATGAGACAAAAGGCCAGTCTGAGCACCCGGCTTTGGTACAGCCCTGGGTGCACACGTGCATCTGAGCCAAGAGAAGACCCGTGCCACGACATACCTCTTGCTGTATCATTTTGGAGCAAGGCTGAGAGCAGGGATCCAAACCATGTACCTCAGCCAACGCTGAAGGCATGACCCAAGATCCAGCAATGCTCCCCGTGTTCTCACAGCACAACCAGTGAATGACCTGAGTACAGAGCCCAGCACTACCAGTAACACCAGTCTGCTCAAAAAAAAAACCCGAACAACTGATGAGCAAAGGGGAGAGAGTCCCTGAGCATGACCTGCACTTAACCAGACCACTCCACTGGATGTCCCAAGGGGTGAAGAGGTTTGAGAAGAGGACCCAGGAACAGCCTTTCTGGATGGACACACTGCCTACAGCACTTGGCTGTTGCTGCACCGGGGAGCGGGGAAGGAAGGGTTTCCTGGTTCGTGGCCAACACTCCTGTTCCTCTTATAGAGGATATGCCTTCCCCAGGGTGTGTTTCAGCTGAGAGCACGAGACACACAATTTCCATAGTTCACTTTCCCTCTCCACCCACTGGGAATTTGTCACATTCTCTGGAAAAAAACCCACCCCAAAACACAACCAACCAACTGCTCACTAACCTGGCAGTTTCCAGCAGGGCCCCCTTCCCTGGAGAGCAGCTGTCAATACAGATGTCAACAGAGATGGCAACCAGCCTTCTGTAGGCAGATAAAGTTAGGTTTGAGCAGCTCTCTGCTTGAATGGAGTAGAGAATGCAAGAGAGGAAAGAAATGGTAAACATTGTAGGTGCTGAACACCATCCCTTCCTGGCCCAACAGTTCCCCTGCTCTCAGGGTTGCCTGCTTTGCCTCTGTCCTGGTAAATCAGTGACACAAGCCCTCCTGGTGAGCGCTTCTGGAGTAGCAGCTCCAACATTGTCGCTCCAAGTCCACTGACCTCACGGAGCCAAGAGAAGCAAGGGGCGAAGGAAAGCAAGAAAGTAAAACTACTAAATGCTTCAGGGTTGGGGAGAGGGAATCAGGACAATGTCTAAAGAATTCAGCTGAAGGTCATCAGAAGACACCAGGGAAGGATGAACAGTGAATGGAGTCTGAAGGCTCTTGCTGATGAGTGGAGCAGAGAAAAGACATGTAAACTGGTGTTTGGTGGTGCTCTAGCTGTGAACATGGCACCGGCAGGTGATTTTGCACGGCTCAGCACCAGAGTCCCTCCGGAGGAAGCTCTGCCTGCACTCGCTGTGCCTGCAGTGACTGAGAGATGGACAACCCAGCCTGGGAATAAATCTTATACTCTAGCTCTTTAGCCCAGCTCCCCAGCAGAGATGGATCCAGTGAGAATGACTCTTGTTTCCAGCCTGATGTTCAGCTCCTCCCCAGCTCCACATCTCAGATTAGCACCAACCATTGGCTTCACGTCGGAGGGAGCCTCATCCCAGCCCTGCACAGAGGTGCCGGCATCTTAAAGGGCTCAAATTCCCAGCTTTGTCATGACAAATCCCTCGCAGCTGTCTAGCAGAGGATCCTGAAGTGCCTATGAAAAGCGGAAAGTATCCACCTCATTTTCCACATAGGAAGTTAGAGCACACGTGTTAAATGATTTACTCAGGGATACAGAGCGATTTAGTGGAAGAGCAGGAAAAGGACTCCAACAGACTAGCTTCTAATTGCCACGAGATCATTCCCTCCCAGTGCAGCTTAAATCCTGACTCACTGGTAAATAAACAAAAGCTGTGCCAAAAAGCAGATCTGTTTCGGAGGGGGGCACCCAGACACTTTTAGCAACGTAGTGAGAAATATCCACCCACTCTCGCTGAATACAACCCCTCCATATACACACGTATCGGAATTTACTGTCCTCTGCTCTAATCCCCAGCAGTTATTTGCCTTTTTACAGCCCAACACAACCGCAGCCCCGCTCCTGCTTTCAGAGCTGAAATTCAAGCCGGCGGCGGGCGGGCGCGGGGGGTCCCGGGGGACCCGCGGGGCC
>NW_010113535.1:7980-17795 GCF_000699245.1 Pterocles gutturalis | reverse complement strand
CCCACCCCACCTGCCCTGCTCACCCTTCCTGCTGGTGCCGGCTGGCCCCGGCATCGCTCCCCTCTGGGACTGGGAAAGACCATCCCCGTGCAGAGCTGCTATGTTACAGATTAGCCTCCATCGCCTGAATCCATCAACTAGATTGAACGTTATCTATCACGCTACGGAGGGAGTCGTTATTTAATAATTAATAAAGACCTCTGATTCTTCTTTGCCGCCTGCGTGGCTGAGCGGAGCGGGCCAGGGAAGCGAGGGCAAGCTGGGGAGAGCTGTCTCCTCTCTAACTGCTGCTGTTATTTAAAGGAATAATGCCATTCTTTTTCATTTGTCAGCTGGCCTACAATGGCCCTTGTCATGCTTTATGATTTAGGGTTTCCTTTCCTTTCCCATTAAACGCCACCTTCCCATCACCGCCTCGCGCCAGCCAGCCTCCGCTCCTGGCTTGCGGTTTCAGTTTCACTCTGATATTGGCCCAACTTCTTTGATGGGCTCCTCCGAGCACTAATTGCTTCTGTTCATTTAAACCTGTTCACTAATTTGCAGTGGCCCTTTATTAAGTTGGATGCAGCCCAAATTACACCATAAATTACGCTCGCAAGGGGACTGGGTGTCGCAGGGGATAAATGAGCTGCCTGTTCCCTGCCCCCCCCGCCCCTTTCTCCATCTCCCTGTGCAGTGCGTAGGGGATGCAGGTCTCAGCCTGAGCCTGCAGGTGCCAAATTTGGGAGATCTCAGCCCGGACCCATTTGGGGAGGTCTCTATTTCTCTAGGTAAAGCTCTCTCCTTCTCCCTGCACCTGCAACGGCTGTCGCTCAGTGGCAGAGAAGCTCGCAGCCCAGCGGGGATGGATTCTGCGTCCCCTGCGCTGTGCACCCCCATGTCCTGGCACACACACCCCCACACACACTGACACACACGCTCCCCCTCCTCTCCTACCACCTGGTGATGTAACTTTGCTTCTAGTCAGCAGTTTGATTCCTTTCCTCACCTTTTAATGACCGGGGAATTCATTAATAATTGAAATAAACACGCTCTTTCCAAGGCTGCTGAGTTTTATGAAGGCAGGGGCAGGGATCTGCCAACCCTTGGCTGCAGCCATTTCCTAAATAACTGCTAGCAGTTAAAATGCAATTATTATTATTTTTTTAAAATAGGGGACTTTTTGCTGTTCTGGGGAATGCAGAAGGGAGCTGAAGGCAGCCGAGGAGCAGCACACACCATTGCTGCAGGCTTGCTCCATCACGAGATGGGAGGGACACAAGAGCTGCTCACCTGAACACATGTCCCTGGGAAAAGGGGTGTCTGTGCCCCACGAGAGGCACTTCTGTCCCATTTCTACCATTGAAGTTAACCCCAAGGAAATGTTTTTGCCCCACTGACTAGCACTACATCTCCTATATCTTGTGGCTGTGCTGTCTCCTTCGCCGTCTGCAGGTGCCCCAGCTGGCTAACTGGGGATGCTGGTGGACCCCAGGGACCTGCTTACCTGATGTTCAGTTGGGTGAGCTTCTCCAGCTCCTGCTCCATGTGCTCCTGCAGCTCCCCGGGGCGAAGGAGGACCTGGCAGATGGGGCAGATCGGAGCCTGGCTGTCAAACAAAGTCGCTTTCTTTTTGCCTGCAAGGGAGGAAAAGAGGGGAGAAAGCTTTAGCTCTCATCGGCTGCCATCAGCATCGCCTGCATTCTGCTCTGCTCCCCGTCCCAGCTGAAGTCTGAAACCAAGGGATTTTCTCCTGGTACAGCCCCATTTCTCTCCAGTCCCGTGCTCTCTGGGGCAGAGACTGGCTCTGTTCTGCAGCGGGACAGCAACTGGCATGAAAGCATCCCAGCGCCGGCCGTGGGCCCTCCAGTCTTACGGGGAGAGAAGCACCAGCCTGTGCAACCCTGGCTTCTTCAGTCTGCCATGCAGGTGGCGTGACTTGGGGCAGACGGGTGACACAGCACTACCCACTGTTCCCATTAACTACAAGAGTAAATTAAGAAGAGCCATCTTCATCCTCCTCGGCACTCCTGAAGTCAGATGGGTCAGGATGACGCCCCAAAGGGCAGAGTGGTTCTCCACGGGTACACAATGGTTGGGAGGCAGAGGATACCCCATGGCACTGGGCTGTGGATGGCTGGGAGTAGGTCTGGATGCTCGGCATGGCCGTGCCGGTGGTCCCCAGGGATTGCCCACCCTGTTCCCGGGCCAGAATGGGCCCCTTGCCCTCCCCACAGAGCCAGCAGCTCCAGACTCTGCAGCCACCCTCACCTCAAACCCCTGGGGCTGCATCTTCCCCGGGAGGATTTGGGGTGCCTGTGGACCCCAGTCTCCATCTGGGCTACGCCCCTGGGGCTGCCCTAGAAGCAGGGCGCTGCCTCACACCCTCCTCGCCCCAAATGCTCCCTGCTGCTCCCCTCCCCAGCCACATCCCCCTGGATCACTCCCTGCTCCGGAGCCAATTTCCTCCAGCTCAGAAACTTTTATTGCCCCCTCCATAAGGAATATACAGTGTCTATTTAACATAAAATAAAACTCTAAAGCAAACAATGAAGTTTCAATAAACCAGAGAAGCCGGTGGGTCTCCAGCCCCCCTCTCCCGGCTGTATTAGCAGCTCTGCTCATGAGAGGGCGTGCGGAGCCCGGCTCAGATGGCTCCAGTGAGGAGAAACATGCTTTATAGCCGCCTGTTGTCATCTAACGTGAACCCTCCTGCTGGATTATTTATTTATGTATTAGACATGGATCAAATTGGTTAAATCCGAGTGAGAGGCAGTAATGCACAATAAAGCAGCCAGCGCTGGATACGAGGGGGCTGTGTGCACCATGGCCTTCCAATCAGGAGCCAAAAGGTGCCATTTTATGGCTCCTAACGATGGCAGAACCCAGTTAAATGAATCCCCATTAAAGGAATAGACCTTCTCAAAGTATAAAACATCTGTGTGAGCGGCTTTACTGGGTCCCTGCTGCTCACTGCATAACCGCCTGGTGCAGGCATTTAATGAGAGGAAGGGTCTGAAATAAGTTTGAGAGTCACCTTGGCTCATCCTTGCCGTCCAGCAGGACACAGCGTACGTGCCTGGCGGGAGCAGGGCTGGTGCTGGGACATGATTTGCCCTTTTCTTTAGCCTCCCTATAGGAGGTGGGGGAAACTGGGGACACAACGGGCAAGTTGGGGCAGGCCAGTGCTATGGGGCCTTCCCCACTTCCCCAGCTTCTCCATCCACTGGGAACTCTCCCATTTGCAGAACCAGGAGAAAACCCCAGCCAGTCTCTCCTCCGAACCTGAGCCATTCCCGACAGCTCCTAGACAGAGCCCCAGCAGACCCCAGGCACCTGGGCTCCTCATTCCCACCACCCTTCTGCCGGGGAGGACACAGTGTGCAGCCCATGCAGCTGGGAACATCTTCCTCTCTCCTTCTTCCCTCGTGGTTAAATAATGCCCAGAACCCAACCCAAACCCAAACAACCAGCTCCTGCTGACCCTTGCGGGAAAGGTCGGCATTTCAGTAATTCCACCTTCCTCTTGGAGCTTTTCCACTTTTGTGTAGTGGGGGCTCAAAATAGCCCAGGAGCGTCCGACCACCTGCTATTTATAACCCCAACTTCACAGCAAAACAATGGAGCTGTCTGAGTCTCGCTCCCAAAATAAACAGGCAGCCTTTGAGCGGACGGGAAATCCTGCTGGATCCCCGCTGTGGGGTGTGCAGATGGACGGGTAAACAGGCTGCCCTCCGCCCTACCGCACCGCATCCCCGCTCCCAGCCCAGGCCATTGCAGTGGGGCCCACAAGCCCCCCCGGCTACCACCCGCAGCTTGGGATGGTGGGACAGGGATGCTTTTGGCAGCACTGGAGGGTGAACTGGAGGTTGTGCATCCCTGGGGCTCTGCTCTCTGGGGAGCACAGGACCGCTTGTTTGCTGGGGGAGGTGATGGAGAGTCCTGGACCACAGCGCTGGGATGGGCCGCCTTGGACCAGGAGGTGCAGCTGGGGTCCCTCCTGGGGACCAGTTCTGTTCAACTCGGTTGGTGTCTTTTTTAACCTCCTGCACGCCCAGGGCCTTGCTCCGTGCATACTCTTCAGGGCTCTTCCATGGGGTGCATGTCCCTAAGCAGAGGTGACTTTGGATTTTAGTAGCCGAGGCAATCAGGAGGAATCTCGGGCCATGGGAAGGAGCCTCGCTGCCTTCCATGGCCACTCCCACCCCCAGCCCAGGCCAGCAGCAGAAATGACCAGCCATGGCCTTACCCAGCAGCTACACCAATGATAGGGTGATGAATTTGTGCTGAGGAAGGACGTGACAGCTGTCACCCCGCATCCCTGTGACAGCGGGGGAAGATCCCCCTGCTCCAGTGAGCACGGGAGGCTGGTGCCCGTGCTGAAGTGAGGGCTTCCGGAGGGACAGGAGGACAGGGACCCGGACACGCAGCCAAGTCCCTGACACACAGATTGCAGAGCAGGAGACAGAAGGAGCCCCGGCTCCTGGCCCAAGGGGCTGACAACCGCACTTTGGCAGGAGCAGGGCTAAGTGCGAGTGACAGGCAGAAGGGAGGGATCATCTCCTGTGCCAGCAGGACACCTACGCAAGCGTCCCCAGGTCTGCAAAACCCACTGCATGCCTGCAGAGTCTCAGAGGCTGCGGGGTGATGCGTCTCCCCAAATCAGCAGCGGCCGCATCCGCAGCATGCCCTGGAGCCCGGCACACGCCCACACTGAGGTGTCTCACGGCGGGCAGTGGTACCCAGCTCCATGGTGTGGGATGTTGGGTTGTGGGGAGGGAGAAGATGGGCATTGGAACTCCTTGCGTTTTAGTTTTGAAGGCAAAGGTGGAGGGAGGCGCGTACATCCCGCCTCTCCCCTCCAGAGCAGGGGCATCCTGGTACCCACGAAAAAGCAATGGATGCTGCACCCTACGTGTGGCTGGATCACGCTGGCGTGTAGGTGCTCATCCCACTCCAAGGGGCAAAGGGCATTGATTTGCCCAGAGCAAAACAAGTGTCCAGACCCTGGGCGAGCTGGACCCATGCCTGCTCCTGCTCCCTGCTCTTCCCTCCCTGCCCTGTGCCAAACCCACTCCTGGGAGACCCTGAATGGCTCTTTTCAGGCTTTTGTTTTTTGGCAGCTGTGTTTTTGTTTTCTTTGCCCCTCTCTCTCCCCTTCACTCTCTGGTTGCTGGTAGGCTCAGCTCCAGTGTTTACCCTCCTCGGCTCTGCCGTGCTTCCCCTGCTGCTGACCCCCTGCTTGCCAGTGCCAGAGAGATGAAAAGGCAGAGCCTTGGTGCTCCCGCTGTTTCCACGGTCTCCTGGGCTCTGCGGAAATGTTTAACTCCAAGTGTTGAAACTGAATATTTCCTGCTCTGAAAGTGGAGGGCTTGATGCGTAGACGCACCCCTGCGTGGAGGAATTTGTCCACGGGCTCCGTTGGAGGGCATCTGCAAACAGATCTCAGCCCAGGTGGGGACTGAACTGAACCCTCCTGATCCTGCTGGGGATCAAGAGCCAGATCCTGCCCCCTGTTACACCAACATGAATCCAACATAATTCCCCTGAGTCCTCTGAGTCAGGTCTGATCCACTGCAAAGTGACTGCTAAAGGGACCCAGGCTGGGAGCTGGGCTCAGGTACAAGCCGTCCCTGCGTCCACCCTGCATCTGCGCCCTGGGATGGAGGGCTGACAGCACCACAAGGTGCCTGCAGGCCAGGACTGGGTGTCTCAGCAGGGAGATCCTTTCCCTCACAACCAGAATGGGAAATGCTGTTTTGGAGAGTATTTAAGTGGGGGAAAAAGGGACTGAGCCCACCAACAGCCATGGCAGCGTGTGGTGTGTACAGCCCCTTGTCACTATGCAGCACGGAGTAAACGGTGCTCCCGAGTAAACGGTGCTCCCAAGTCACTCTGAATGAGCAAAGTTTACAAGGTGTGAGGGCTCACTCTGCCCAGGAGCTCAGCAAGTTGACAAATGAATGGAATAAATTGTTTATAATTCAACCGCTCAGCTCCGCTGATGGCTTATTGCACAGCCAGGTGCCTCCCAGGGACTGCCACCACGGGTGACACAGGTTGTGGCAGTAGGTAGGGAGCACTGATGGGGGCACGTCCCCCACTGGGAATGCACTTTTTCTTTCTTAATGGCCCAGGTTTTGGGGCATCCTCTCCCTACCCTGTCCTTCCTTGCAACTGTCCGAAACTTGCCCCTGGGAGGACCAGCTCTTCTCTCCCAACTCCTGATTTCCCGACTCAAAGTGTTTTCCACTTGTCTGAGTACCAAACTCCCCCTCCTTTGAGATGCCTCCCCCCATCTCACCCTCCTATTTCCTCTCTCTCCCTCTTAAACACTCTATCATTTAAACCCTATCAAAGCCAGTTGATCTGAAACTCTTCTGAATAGCAATGACCCCATGCTGGGGCCCTGCAGCCCCACACGCCGCTTCAGGGGCCGCGCTGAAACCAGGTGGGTGGTAATGGAAGTGCTGACACAGGCTCCTTGACAGCATCACCACTGCCAGTGCCTGTAATAATCCCTCCCAGCTCCCCTGCAACTCGGTTTCCGCGGCGATTATTTTCCATTCGATGATGGGCTTGCTGTTATTTGTGTACTGATAGCAGATATCTCGTGTGACAAGCCTCCTTTCCTTCCAGCTCAAAAAACAATAATTCAAAGAAAGCCCCATATTAGCTTGGAAATAGCCAAACGCTCGCTTTCTCCTGGCGAGCCTGCGCCGCAGCTGATGATGCTCGCAGAGCCCTGACAGTAAGTGGCAGCCAAGGGGCTGCGCTGCGCTGGAGGAGGATGACAATGATGGGGCGAGGAAGGTGGAGATGGATCATGTGTCAGTGCAGAGCACCCCAGAATAGCAGCAGAGGCAAAAAGTATTTGGTAACAAAGTGAGGGAGTAGGAATAACGTTGCTCATTACTCTCCCATCTCCCTGCTATTTATCCCCATGGGGCTGCATCCTGCCTGCTGGGTGCCGCCTTGGATACTGCTGGTTTTGACTGGGGCCAAAACGTGCCTGGACCCCAAAAACCTGCACGGGGGGGGGTGGCTCAAGGTAAGGGTATGACCCTGTCCCGCTCCTTCCAGCAGGTCCTTCCCCTGCCTCAGACTCCTGCCTGATTGTGGGGGATTCAGACCTCAGCTAGGGGGGATGCAGATCCTGGCATCGGAGGATGCAGACCTTAGCTTCCCACTGGGGCCAGTGTTCTGGATCCAGTCCCTCCTGCACTTGCTGTATAGAGCCAGGCACCAGTGATGGTGATGGGTAGCGAGGTGACACCAGGTTCTTGTGCTGTGGCTGGGTTCAGCATCTGGCCATAACCGCATCCCCAGCTTGACTTGACTCCTCAAACACCCCACAGTGCAGCGAGTGCATCCAGATCTCTGAGTAACCACCCCATGTTGAACAGACCTGCCCTTCCCTGGAACACGTGCATTTTGGAGGTCTGCATGCAGGAAGGGAGCAGGGGTCTGGAAAAATGTTTTTTGTGTAAGAAAAGGCTTTTGAGGAGTCACTTCTGCTCCCCTCGTGCATCACAGTGCAAAGCTGTTGTGGGGCACCAGCAGAAACTGGACTCACATTGTGCTGGGCATGGTGTGGTCATGGGGCCACTCCTGCCTTGAACCCAACAGAGAGGAGCACAGGGATGGGTCACACCCGATATACACAGCTGGGGTGTATAAAACAGACAGAGGCACAGACGGACCGAGGGACCTCTACAACCTCATGAGCAAAGTGGGGTGCAGCAAAGAGCTGAACTCAGCCCCCTGCATTCCCACCTGACCCCCAGCACTGCTCCCTGGTGGGGTGCCTGGGCTGCCAAGCAGCTCAGCAAATACACCTGCTTCTCCTGAGGCTAAAAACTACAGAGGCATCCAAGGCCGAAAAGCTTGCTAAAATATTGATTTCCTTCCAAAGAAAATAGTTGCTCTTATAGCTCTGTCTCCAGGCACGCTGGATACTGGAGAGGACTGGTGTAAACTGGTGCAGCGCTGCTGAACACCAGCTGGGGATCCAGTCCCAGGTGATTTCGTGGGTTGCTCAGTAAAAATGTGTGTTCAAGCAGTGCCCTGGGCTCTTCGAAAGCTCTTACACGTTCTGTCAGCTCCAGCACCACGTTTTCAGCCATGGGAGCTGGCAGCCCAGCAGCGGGCAGAGCCGAGGAGCCGCTCCGAGCATCCCACCCCACCGCTCGTGATCCTGGTCCGGGCTCTCCCTCTGCGGAGATCACAGCTGCCCGGCATGGGGCAGAGGAAGATGGATGGAGCTGGGCAATAATTTAAGAAACTGAGTGAGTCTGTACATCCAATCACTTTACAAATCAGGGGAAAAGGAGAGAGGAGGAAAGGCAGGAGGGGGGGAGAAGTGAAAAGGCCGCGCAGGGAAATGCATCACAATTACTGTCTCGGCTCTAATGAGGAGCCTGTCATGAGGCTGTCATCCTGCGGAAAGCCACCTACTCAGAAAGATTCAATAAAAAAGTAGCAGAGAGATAAAAAAGAGATATATTTCAGCCCTTGCTAATATTCTTTTCATTTGTCCCAGCACAAAATAAGATACTGCACTTAACCGGCTCGGTTAAAATGAAAATTTTTGGCGGGAAGGGAGCAGCATTGATCAATACCACTAAAAGCCAGGAGACACGGTGATGGAGTGCAATTTTTTTGTCTGTGCTGAAGCATAGCAGAGGCCCGGGCGGGGTAATTTATGATTCACACGCATGCTGGCTAACTAGAGGCTGACAAGACAATGAATCCTCGATGAGAGGGACACGGGCCGCTGGGAGAGCTGGAAAGGGAGAGTGTGACAGGGACTGGGAAGGGAGAGGGGGAGAGAGGGGCTGGGATGGCGTCTCCCCGCAGCGCTGCTCCTGGGCTCAACGTGGCTCCGCAGAGCGGAGTAGAAACGCGTGCCTGGGCTTCATGAGAGAAAAATAGAGAAACACTGGGAGCAAGGCAAGGGGCTGCGCTGCCTCCATCCCTGCCCTCCTCCCTCGCAGCTCCCAGCTGGGCAGACTGCCCATGACGGCTTCCCCTGAGGAAGCACATTGGTGCCTGGCCGTGACCTGCGCTGGCTTGGAGATGGACCAAAGCCGGGCAGCGGGGACCAGGGACAGAGAGAGGTGATCCGTCGCTGTTCCAGCTTCTTTGATGGGTGCTGGTATTGAGTCTGGGCAAGCTCGGGACCACAGCGCTGGACCTTCCCGCTGACACCCATCCTCTGCCCTGGCAGCAAAACTGAAGCCTCCTCCAGCCCACTGCCTCTTCTACAAAACACACAAGTCCTGGGGAGCAGCTGGGTCTCCCCAGTATCAGTGGGGTCCCTGGCTTCAGCAAACATGGCACGGCAGAATTGCTCCTGAAGGCATCCTGCAGCTCTGTCCCTTCAGCCTGGGGGATCTCCTGGAGCGTGATGCACCTCCTTCCCCCTGGTTCTTGAGCTGCCCTTCAACCTGTGGGTCTTGTCACACCACGTGGCCAAGACTGGCCACACTGTGGACACGGGGACTGCAGGGCAAGCCACCCAGAGCCCGTGGGACCCAGGGACCATGCCTGCAGTTCTGCAAATGCTGTGGCCCAGGGCCAGTCCTTCCTCCAGAGGGGCTTGTGACACGAAGCCCTGGCGCCCAGCACACTCCCCAGCAGGCTGTCAGCCAGGCAGGAGCCCCAGGGCTCTCCCACTGCCCACACGGTGTGTGCAGCCAGGGCTGGAGCTCTGCCTCATCACCATCCCTCCTCCTCCTCCTCAGCCACTTGGTGTGTCTGGGGCTGTGCACCCAGAGGTGGCAGCCGGGTGACCTTCACCACTGCGCTTGGCCCTGTTTGCTGTTACAAGGGTC
>NW_010113535.1:4600-7922 GCF_000699245.1 Pterocles gutturalis | reverse complement strand
AGGAGTTGCGAAGCTGCATTGCCAAGGTCTGCCTTCATCATCCGGGCTCTGCATCGGTTCTTGGGATGGAAAGACCTGGAGCAAAATACCTTCTTTAGCTGCCAAAAAATAATGGTAGTGGGAACTAGAGAAGGTGGGAGATTCACAGGAACATCCTCGTGTCTGTCTGGGAGCTCGTAAGAGAGCTGGGGTCTGATTGTGCCGTGCCCTGATTGCTGCATCCACACCAGAAACCGGGGCACAGCCACGAGCAGGAGCGACAGCCCTGTGCAGGCTCTGGAAGAGTGCTGGAGGGACTTTTCCCTCCCAGCCTTTTCCCCCCCACATCCAAGCTCCCCACAAAACCTGCAGGACGATCCTGCACCAGAATGCAGCGGCTCAGCTCTCGCACACCCCATCCTCCTGCTCCTCTGGGTCCTCAGCAAAGGATCCTGAGAGACAGGATCAGCCTGGACATTGGACTCTGCTTTCACCATTGGCAGTGAAACAAGACCCTGGGGACAACCCCACTGCCAGCAGGCTGGGGGCTTGCTGTAGGTGCCCCCTCAGCCCAGCGAGGTGCCCTGAGAGGGGCTCCAGCCCCATCCTGTCCCCGCAGCAGATGCTCGCAGGCAGCCACGCTGCTCCCATGCCCTTGACTTGGAGGGCAGCCTGTTAAGTTGGTGATATACTGATCCGCCTATAATTCCAAGGGGTGATGGGGTAGAGCCTTTTCCTGCCTCCCACCCCTTCCCTCCCCCCACTTTCCAGCTCCTCTCCTCTCCTCCCTCGGGGGTGTGTGGGGCACATATCGAAAACACAGATATTGAACTGTCAAAACTATTTCCTACAAGAAAATAGATTCATCAGCTTGCAGCACGCAGGGTCATTGCCACATTTTCCCCTCGCGCCAGCACCTGCACATGCCGGCGCATACCCAATGCCTCTTCGCAGCACCGGCACTTTAGCTTGTAGCTCAGGGCCCTTAAGTGACTTTGAGAAATGGATAATCGATTATAATTCCACGGGCCTCTCTGAAGATTTATCCGGAGAATGTATAAAAGCCAGGGCTTGGGAGAAGCGGGTCCTTCTGGCCAACACGTCAATTGCTTGCGCTCTCCATGCCCGGCTCGGAAAATCGCATCCCGAGCACGACTCTGTTTAATCCATCAGTACACAATCAATGCACTCTGTAATCAACTCTTGATCACTTAATTTTACACATGTTGGCTGAATCCCTTTGTTTAATCACTAGATCAGGCCGCCTTGTTGCACTGCCCCCTCCCTGCTTAACCCTCCCTGACCCTCATCCCCCCCCCCTGCCAGCACCACCAAACACAGCCCAGAGCCTTCATTTCACCTTGAGGAAGAGCTCCCCTGAATTCAGAGAGCTGGGAGATGGCAAAGGAAGGGCAGAAAGGAAAACAGAGGGATTGAAAAAATAATGCCAAAGAGAAAGCAAATATTTTCCCTTCTGTGTCTTCCTACAGCTTGTCCTGGCCATTTCCATCCACATAACAGAAATCGCTGGTGGGACTGAAAAGGGGGCTGGATGTCAGGATATGCATGCCAAGGGCCTGTAGTGTCCCAGGGAGAATGGGCACATTGGGATGTCACTGGGCAGATGCACCGGCACACTACAGGCACTCATCACATGGCTCCCCCGGCTGCATCTAGCTGCTCCAGCATCCTCCCCACCCCGTAATTATTTTGACTGTTTCAGCAGCCAAGGCCATTACAAGCATCAGTTCTTGATCTTTCCCTCCCAGATGCATCCTTGGGAACATTGCTCCCATCTCGCTGGGGTTCATCTTCCTTTTTATGGCAAGAGCACGACCCTCGGGTTGCGAATGCATGTAAACGGAGCTATTTGGCATTTTTAGCATGATTTGTGTCACTAGCCTGATGCCACCTCACCCTTCACACGTGCTCCGCTGGCATGCCAGGGTCAGCGTCCAGGGGATGCTCAGAGGTGGAGATGTCTGACTGCACGACATTGAAATGCGCTGGGATTTTGCATGCGTGTGCCTCATCCTGCTGTCAAATAACCCCCTCCAAGAAGAGTTGGTGGCATTTTAACCGTGTGATGAGAACCTGAAGGCTCAGAGACAGGGGGACCATGTACTTCTAATCCAAACATGGACCGTTTTGACCAGCTGTGTGGGTCAGGCAGCACGTTCCTCCTACCTGAGCAGCACAGTGGTAATTCATAACCAGGTTAAATCTTCCTTTTTAAAAGGCCGTGATGCCCCCCTTAATTTGGCACGTGGAGTAACTGCTGCTCATGCTTGCAAGAATAAACGATGGGATATGCTTGAACAAGAGGGATCTTGAAGTGCAATTGCCAGGGGAGCGTGCAAATGTTAGCTTTGCACAGGAAACTCGCACAAAACTGTGTGTTGACACCAAGAGGCCAGTTGTAGGACAAAGCAGGCGCGGATGTTTAAAGAGAATTCCAGTTGCTATCCTATAGCAAATAGTCTTCAAAGAGCCCCTGGAGCTCTCGGCTTCTCAGCATGGAAAAAGGAGCTTGTACAAGATGAAACACAAATAAATAGTTTACCATAGAAAAGATATCCAAGGCAAAGAGTGAGATGCAAGTATTAGATCTCACATTAGCCAGCTGGGGTTTTATTGGTCCCCAAGTAAAAGCTGTAAATAAAATACAAACCTAACCTGCATGTTGTCAATCTACATTTAAAAAAACCAACCAATTTAATTGCACTCAAGAGCACCAAGGGGCGAACTAGTGCACAGAGCATCACAAGGCAGCCTGCAGAGCCAATACTAAAGTGTAAATCCGAGAGCTGGACAAACGGGGCCTCTTACCTTGGGATCTGCTGACAGACACAGATTCCTCCAGCTTTGCTAACGTAGCTCATTCCTGCCCCAGAAACTCTTGGTAAAGGGTTAATAAGAACAGAGAGCACAAAAAGCTCTCTCCTCTGCTCACACTGACATCCATGCCAGCGAGGAAGGATGGGTGGTGGGTGGGATGCTGAGACCCCATCTCCTTGTCTCCAGGCTTCTGCCTGGCTGCAGGGAGTGAAGGTGAAGCTGCACCTCAGGGAAGGACAGCCCAGGTGACAGGGACAGTGAGTGCAGGGAATGGGTGAATGACCAGAGCATCTTCTCCTGTCCTGACTGCTGAGGGTTCCCTGAGGCTCCTGTGCCAGCCTCTGCAGCAAGGACAGGTCTTCCCTCCACATCAGGCTCTCACCCCTCCTATGCAGAGCTTCGCTGCTCTTTCCATCCACCTTTTCTGTCCACTGCATTCATTCTTTAAACCCTAACACACTCTGATACGTTGACAACATCAAAACTACCCCACCTGGCTCAGTTG
>NW_010113535.1:2436-4586 GCF_000699245.1 Pterocles gutturalis | reverse complement strand
GATCCATGCTTGGGATCCGGGCTGGTCTTCACCTGACTGCAGTCTGCAGGGCTTTTCCCCCAGGGTCTGCACTTGTTCAAGGTGGTCTGACTTCCACAGGAACAGGCGAAGCCAGACCAGGTCACTCTGTCCCTGGAGTCCAGGGGATCCAAGGGTCACCTCGCCTGGGGTCTGACACCAAACCAGAAAAGGGACAACTTGCTTCAGCCAGAGGTGATGCTGGGCTCTACAACAGTCGGCCCTCAGCCAGGCCCCTTCTGCCCATCCCTGCTGCTCTTCCTCATCCCCTGGCACAGCACGCGCTGTTGGGCTGGGGTCCCACTGTACAGGAGCAGGGCAGGATGACATCTTGCAGGCACACCCAGGGACCAGGCAGCATCTCTGCCTCCAGCACTGCTGTGGAGGGGGCTGCACCAGCCAGACTGCCCTCACGCCCCATGGAGCTGACCTTCCCCACGGCCAGGAAAGCCCCAGACCCCTCTCACACGCACCTCACGGGCAATCAGGGATGATGCCCTGACCCGGGAGAGCTTAGTGCCCAAGTGGAGGAAGCAGGAGGGGAACGCAGGCAGAGACAGGACCTGCCCAGGTTGGGAGAAGATAATGGCAAAGCTGGGGAGTGGTTTACAAATCCTGGCCCAGCAGCAGCAAATTGTCTAGGATGAGCAGGAAAGGCCCCACTGCAAGTCACCACAGAGGAGATTGAGCGCAGGGCCAGAGGGGAGCCTTCCCCGCTGTCACCCACATGCCAACACAGGCGATGACAATGTCACATCCCTTCCGCCATTTTCAGGTGGAGGAGGGAGAAAAAAAAAAACAACCCCAAACCAAAGCAACCTGCCACGGACTAATTAATATTTAATTTACTGCAAAATGTACTTATTATTCCCAAGTAATTGGCCAACTGCACAGCTGTGACCACTAATGAATAGAGGGGGGACAAGACGCAGGGACAGGAGGCGGGCAGGGGGAGTGCAGGGGTGGTGTTGTCTTTGATCAGACCCTGCTGCCTGCCTTTAATGTGCATAATAAGAAAACTTAAGCAGCTTTGATTTTTTTTTTTAAGATCTAAAAATGGCTATGATGCCACTAATGGATTGCGTTTAGCTTATTGCACTGTAATCGCCCTATTATCGCTGCAACTTTAACGAGGGGGGAAAAAAGGACTTGGGAAGATAGCATTTGCAAATAGGTTGTTGAATAACACTGCTGCTAAACACAGAGAAAACAGGCGACTCCTGCTTATTGTGATTCCTTGCATAGATTGCCAATACCTGAGGCACTCAGCATCCCTGTCTCGATTGCTGCTTTTCACTCTGTGATTGAACTATTGGCTCATTTAACTCTAAGGACAGGAAATATTTTTTTTACTTGCTAATAGAAGTGTGGCTCGGCTGTGGCCCAGCGTAGATTTTTAGATCAGTTTTTCTTGATGGCTTATTCTGCGGAGAGAGTTAATTTCACCCCAGTGCAGAGTGCTTAAGTGGGATTTAAGTGGTGCGCCAGTCTTTCGAGTCTTTCGCTGACCCCTTTGCACAAGGTGAAATCTGCCCTGAGAGCCTCCCCTCCCTGGAGAGGGATGCTCAGCACGAGGTGGGGATGCATCCTGGCGCTTCAGTCTCTTCATCTGTTGCCAGGATCTGGGGTTTCACGTAGTCAAGACCTGAACGGACACAGCTCCTGGGGACAGGGACGCCCTCATGCCCCAGGGTGCCTCAGCTGATACACAAGGAATTACTACATGGAGGGGATGTGGAGGACTGTGGGAAAGGGATTGAGAGTCCTGGTTTCTCCCTCTTTCTGGGTCCTGACCTGCCCAGACCCTCGCTATTCCCTCCCACGATGGCCGCAGTAGTGTTGCCATCACTTTTTCCCCAGGAGGCCAAGAGACCAGAGCTGCCCTCCACCTGCCCCGATTCTCACCCCTCCTCTCCTCCACCGCACCCCTCGCCCCAATTAAATGCCTGGCGGTGGGTCCGAACCCTCCTTCAGCTTTACGACAGCACCGAGACCTCAGGTCGAGTTCCCATCCTGCATTCACGGGTGTAAATCCAAATCGACTTCATGGACTTCAATGGCACGAAAGCCAGGTCAGCACTTGGCACCTCTGCGCCTCTCAGCATCCAAGTCTGTCGAGCGGCGGGCCCGGG
>NW_010113535.1:0-2402 GCF_000699245.1 Pterocles gutturalis | reverse complement strand
CTCTTCCCTCCAGCTAAAGCAAACAGCTCGTCAGACACCGTCCGGGCCAGAGGGCAGGCAGCCATGGCGCACAGCCGAGGGGGGAGCGGCCCCGGCGGGGGAGAAGTGTGAATCACGAAAGCAAAGAGGGGACGGTGCGTGTACACCCTGTGAAGCCGTCAAGAGGCTGGAGGGAGATCAAAGAGGGGCAGTGGGAAGGATCAGGGGTTGGCAGGGCTGCACCTGCAGCTCTGTGGAGCGAGGAGGGATGCCCCTGACCTGGCACGGGCCCCACGTGTCTCTGCGCAGGGACCTCACAGGGCAAAATAAAAAGGTTGGGACAGGACGAGGGGTAATGGCTTTAAGCTGAAAGAGGGTAGATTTAGATTGGATATTCGGGGGAAGTTTTTTACTGTGAAGGTGGTGAGAACAGGTTGCCCAGGAATAGTCATGGTTGTCCGATCCCTGGAGGTGTTCAAGGCCAGGCTGGATGAGGCTTTGAGCAACCTGGGCTAGTGGAGGGTGTCCCTGCCCATGGCAGGGGGGTTGGAACTAGATGATCTCTAAGGTCCCGTACAACCCAAACCATTCTACGATTCTATGATTCTAAAAGAAAATGCACATCCCTGCATGTAAGTTTTCCCATCTGGAATACAAGTACCTGTGTCCCCTGCAAGAGGAGCAGCCATACGGGACAGTGTGGGCAGAGCTGGGGGAACTGGCACCATCACCCTCCACCTGGGCAGCACAGGCAGGAGCAGCTGATGAGGTGGTCACAGTCAAGATTAAAGGGTGGCTCTTGCTTCACCTTCCTTTTTGCTTGATTTATAAATCGCTCCCTTTGAATCTGCTTCAGCTTGGAGTTTAGCTTGGAAGCTTTCTTCGAAACGGGAAGAGAGTTTTTCTCTGAAGCATCACATCTCTTATTAATAAATTGAATTTTTTTTTAAAGAAGCAGCACAATAAAAATCTCTGGTCTGTTTGTAGGGCCATGGCTGTGTAAGAAGCTGTGCAACCCTCCCTGCCTGCCTGAGGACAGGACCCTGGCATCAAACTCCCCAGAGAGCTGTGGACCTGAGGGTGGGCTGGAGGCATGGCCAGCCCATCCCCACCACCCGTGGGTGACCACCACCTGCAGAATCGGCCAAGAACGGCTCCCCCCCTCCAATGCAGCCCCAGACAATATCCAAAATAGCTGCATTTGGCTTGAAAGGAACTCCAGCTCTACTTTTTGACTACACACTGCACATTACCCCCATAGTAAAACCATAACAGCAGCAGAAAACTAGATGCTAATGCAATAAACAGTAACAGTCCCCCTCGGAGGCATTCAAGGGGAGCGTGTCAGCACACAGCCGGCCATCTCAGTGCCCAGGGAGCCACACAGCCAGAGGACACAGGGGCTGCAAGACAAGGAGCCAAGCGGGCACAGGGGGTTTGCAGGGAAGCCCCTGTCCCTGCCAAGCACAGCGCCTGTTACACGTTGGACTCTGCTCTTGGAGGGTGAAATTCAAACTGAGATGCCAGGACCAGCACCAGCCCTGTCCCTGCTCCATGAGCCATGTCGAGGGCGCTGAGCTGCAGGCAGAGGTACCACCTCTCTTCCCAAGCTCTCCATCCCCATCTCTGCCCAATGCCCAGCAGCTTTCCGTGTCTCTCTTGGGCTGCCCCGGGTCCTTCCCTCTCCCCTTCATGTTCTTGTGCCAGCTGGACCAAGAAGCAGAAAATCGTCCCCAAAACCACATTTCTGCTTTGCTCCCAACTGGCAGACCTTGGCAGAAGAAAAATTGCCACCAGATATTTTAAGGGAAAAGCAATTTTGGTTGGGGCATTGGCAAGCAGAACGGGTATGTGCCTTGCGCTGCTTGATGTTCCTCACTGGGTGCTGCATCAGGAGGGAGCAGGCTGTCAACCCATAGAGTTTTATTTTGGATTTTATTAAATGTGATCAGAGAGGCACTGTTTTTTCAGTCCTACCTCAAGGCAGCACTCAGCCAGCCCTCAGCATCTGCCAAAATAATAATTAACACGTATTTGATTTGTGCCTTACGTGTGGGGAGGCCGATGCTTAGTAACCATGAGTGGCCACTGAGAAGCGGGTCGGCATGATCCCTATTTCCCAAAAAACTGCTGCAAAGAGGTGAGTCTGGTCTTGTGGCTATGACATGACACAGGGATGTGGGATCAGAGATCTCCTGCTTGATCTCACTCATTTTCCCATGCTTTTGAGCTCTCATTTCTAGAAATAAATTCTTTCACATATTTTGGGTCCCTTCTCTGTTCAGCCCTCAGGCTCAACGGGACAAGGACTGTGGGCAGTGCTCTGCCGCTACAAGGGCCCCATCTAAGCACAGCCTCAAGAAAAAAACATAAATAACATTATAAATAATAAAACAAAATACTAAGATAATATAAATAATAAA
>NW_010113534.1:35600-73903 GCF_000699245.1 Pterocles gutturalis | reverse complement strand
CCTTTACCCCTGTAATTCTCTCCCCTATCTTTGTGTGGGGGGGAAATTGCGTGAGTGGGTGTGTGGTTTGGCCCCCAGCCAAGGGTAAACCCATCACAAGAGGAAACTGAGGTAGGGAAGCTGCACACCAGTCTTCATACCAGGCTGCAAAATGTGAGGAGAGGGCAGGGCACGTTGACTTCGTGTGGGTACTGCTTCCCCAAAGCTTTGATCACCAGACACAATGGAATATGCATATGAACAGCACACCTTGAAGCAGTCTGGTAGCTGTAAGGTAAGTAGCTTCTCCTTCTACTTATTTTTTAAGGAGGCAAAGGTAATTTGTGTGCTATTCTGGAAAGATTATCAGGTGAACAAAAGCCAACTGTTAAGAGTGATATCTCTATATGAAGTGCAGACCCCCCAACTTTAAATGTTATTTTTGAAGATTTGTTAACTTTACAAAATTCATACTAAAGTACTTATTGTACTTCTCAGTTTCCATTCTTATGTCATTGGATTTGTTGTGCCAAATCAAAAGGAGCTTGCAGATCTAGCTCGAAAGAAAGGATTTAAAGGAACATGGGAAGAGATCTGTAACAGTCCTGAGATGGAAAAAGAGGTACTGAAGGTGCTAGCTGAGGCTGCCATGGCAGGTGAGTACCGGTAGAGAGTGTTAACCTTGTGGACCATAACGTCTGTGAAACAGATAGGCATAGGCCCTAAAAATATTTCCTTTAGCATGTGTATTTCATAGAACATATATGTTCACATATATGTGAAATTTTCATACAAAAAACCCCAACAACAAAATATGAGTTGTGTCAGTCCTTTTGGTTTGTGTAACCTTTTTTTTTTTTTTTTTTGACCATGGCCAATAGCTGAGGAAAGACTATAAAAACAGGGAAACTTAACAAGCTCAGTTCAGTTCCCTGTATACATATATATGTGTAGTTATATGTATCTGTAGATTTTCATACAAAAAACCCCAACAACAAAATATGAGTTGTGTCAGTCCTTTTGGTTTGTGTAACCTTTTTTTTTTTTTTTTTTGACCATGGCCAATAGCTGAGGAAAGACAGGGAAACTTAACAAGCTTAGTTCAGTTCCCTGTATACGTATATATGTGTAGTTATATATCTGTAGATCCATGATACGTGTGCTGGGTATCATACAATCTCACATGCTACATACCTCTGCGTAGTTGAAGTGAGCCTGTGGTGACAGGGACTTTCCTAGCCTCCAGGGACTTACGTCTGAGGGATTCCCTAGACTGAAAGCAGTGTCTTCACAGTTAATAATTTTCAGTAGACTTTTCTTCCATTACCTCTTCCAGTTACATTTTAAAGTTAAGTAAATATTCTGTATCAGTATCTATACTATCTTGTGGCGGAATTGCACAGCTCAACTATGTTCATATGAAGAAACGTCTCTTGCTTGTTTCAGGCCTGCCAGCTGCTAGTTCAATTTGGTTCTGCCCAGCTCTTGTATGGGGAGAGACACTGAGCAGTCACAATGGCAGTTGTGATTTTTTTCACTATTATACTTCCCCCTCACTTGTATCTTTTCGTGCTATTTGGTAGCATTCTATTTAGCTATTCTGGTGCAGAATTAAACAGTGACACAGTGATATTTTGTTCTTTTGTAATAATTTCTGCCTTGGTTTTGCTTTTTACCATTACTAAGCACTGAGCTTTTTTTCATATAGCTGTCAGTTATGACCACAGACCATTTAATGGTCATTGTGGATGTAAAATTTTTTTTTAGAGTTATTTGTTTTTCTTCTCTTATGTCTGAAGCTAGAGCAGAAGCTCAAATGAAATAGTGTGTTGTGCTAAAGGTGTAACATGCAGAGCACTGTTCTGATTCAGTGAGGGAAACAGCTACTGTGTGAACTTACTCTCCTTGGACAATTTAGGACTATTGGGAAAAAACACAAAAAAACCCACATTTTTGCAGCATAAATAGTAGGGATTTTATTGCTTTTATCTCCAAAAGATGACTTTCGTAACACTGATGTAACAGTGTGTATTTTTGAGAATGTAGTCTCCATGCACTGAGACTTCTGAAATTAGGGACCAGCACAAATACCCAAAAATCTGGGATTTATTTCCATATTTCTGTGGGAACTGGAGAATAATTACTGGTGGATCCTGTGGATCTACTTGATACCACACTGGGGTTTTCAGAGCTAACTATGGGGGGTTTGAAGAACTCTTTGTGTGTGCCATGTGCTTTCTGTGTGAGGATATGGTTTCTCCTTTTGTGGTTAATTGTAGGAAAATGGCTATACTTACGTTTTATATTAAAAATGTTTATTTTTACAGCTAATCTGGAGAAGTTTGAAATACCAGTAAAAATTCGTTTGAGCCCTGATCCTTGGACCCCTGAGACTGGTCTAGTGACCGATGCGTTCAAACTAAAACGCAAGGAGCTTACAGCATACTATCAAATGGACATTGATCGAATGTATGGAAAAAATGTAAAATAGTTCTTTTTCTGCACCATTTTGCTACAGTGAGCTTGGATCAAATAGGAAATACTTGAATTGCTTGTCTCAGCACTTGGGATCAACACACAAGACCACCATTCCTCATTTGCAGCTTAAACTGTTTTTTTCTGATAACATCACCGTGATGACTGGCAAGTTTAGTAAAATGTTACGGCAGAAAACTCATGTCTGTCTCCTTTTTCCCAGTTTTCTCTGCTACCGTGTCAGTCTGTGGATTTTCCTGATTCTTTTTGGGAAACCATGATTCTGAAGCCTCAAGTTTTTAAACATTTATAAATCCTGTATAATGTTTTATTTGTATCTTTAAAATTTGGATGTATATAGAGAGAACTTGGCTATATAAGAAATGGTTATACTGGGGGCCTTTTTTTACCTAATTATTTAAAGATAAGAAGGTATTGATGTTGTGACATTATGTACATTGAAAATGCTTGTAACAAGATCATTGTTGAACAGAGGACCAGGTTATTGGCTGCTGTGGTATTTTTCTGTGTAGATCTGAGGGAGAAAATGTTTGACATTCCAGGTTGTGTAATACACCTTCAATATGTGCCTAATGGTTATTTTTATTTGTATCTGAAAATGAAAAGATGGTCATGGCACAGCTCTGCATAAAGGCAGGTACTCTTCCAGGTGTTAGTTAGGGCTTGGTTAATACAAAAGATGCTATTAACACAGCAGAAGTTAAACCTAAGAATAATCTCTCAAGTACAGAAACTCCTTTTTTAAAGAGCTCATGACCATTCATCCAGTAGTTGAATTGTGTAGAGCTAATAAGAACTCCCAGCATTAATTTCATTTAACACTTTGTACGTTTGACAGTGTCCTTTTAGTAGAGGAACTGTAACAACTCTTGTCTTTTCTCATTAGGTTTGGACATCACGCTGGGTTTGCTCTATCATTTGTGAATGTCTGACAAGACCCCTGTTCTGCCCTAGCTGCAGCCCAAATCTTAATGGGGGGATTTTTAAAGTCATAATGACAGTTATGTTCTCAACTCACACAGTGCCTAGCTGCCCTTTGTGCCATTAAAAATCTCCCTTTAATCTTCTGTTCTTTTTGTTTAGCATTTTTTGCTTTAAAAGCAAGTATTTGAGGTATTTGCCAGCTGGAGTTATTTATGTTAACTTGGTTTGTTACACCCAGGTCTCACTTTGGGAAGGAGTATCAATTTCTATTTTACTATACATATGTGAATATTGTTTGAAGAATTGTGGGGCATCTTTTCATCTTCAGTGAGTGTTTAGATTTTTGTCAGATGTGAATTTTATTTTCAAAATATTTCTAGAAAGAATGTTTTAAACAGGGTTACACGACAGTGTGAAAAGGCATACATCTGTCGACATTGTGATGGAGCAAATATTAAAATAGCTTTAATCTGGAGATTATTCTCTCATGTATCATTTACTGGTAGTAGTAAAAATCAAAGTCTTGATGCTCTCTTAGTACCCTGCTATGGTAGCACGCAGTAATTGTGAACAGCAGCAGCTTTGTTTAAGGGAGGGAATTCTTGCTGTTAACATTTGTGATGTGGGAGTTTCGGGAGATGTTTGATATTTCAGAATTTTTTAAAATGAGAATTTTTATATTATTTAAATGAACACTTTCCATTGATTATAGAAAGCACTTTGCTAAGAGTCAAAGGTTGTGGGGTAGGTTCCCTGTACTTTAGTTTTGATGAAATGACAAGAAGGTTTGTGCTGTATTTTGCTACATTACCATCTCTCCCACTGTTCACGGATTTCCCCTACTGCTGTCTATGCAAAACTGTTGCCGTTTGGTGATATTTGGTGTAACTAGTCAAATGGAAATAGAAGCAACAAAGATAAATCAGAACTGCATTTATGTGATTCATGCCTTCAGATAGCTAGATCATACAAAAAACCTTCTGGCAAACATTAAATAAGAGACAGGATTAATGCTGGAAAACAGATGAAGAATCAGAATGTGGGAATTGCCAGGTCTGTAGGGAGGTGTCACACCATATGTTAGATGTTAATAATACTTAACTATGTATCTGTGCTCCATCAACAGGCTCTTAAATAGTTCACACTCAGCACAGGAGTGCTCAAATTGTTAAAATATTTTTTTTGTGATTTTTAGTGAAAATTAATAAATTGCTGAAGTACTATGGATATCACTTGGTGCATTGTGCAGCAGATTTAAGAAAACAAATCTGCCTTTGGTTAATTCAGAAGGAATCCAAAATTAGTATTTTATTCTGCAAAGGATTTAAATCCACTTTTGGATAAATTGCATAAATGCAACTTATAAAATTGTTTGGAAACAGTAGTTTAAATTTGTCTTCTAATCCACTCACAAGGTTGGGTTGCAGTCTTTGCATTTGATTTTACAGTTCAGTTTTTTGATGTTTAAAATGGATGTTGGTATTTATAGTTCCTCCTTCTTTAGACATCAGATTCTTTGTGGATGTTTATCTCTTCTACAGAATGTGAAAATAAAGCAGTTCATTAATTTTAGCCTCAGCGTTGAAGATAGAAAGACTTTTAAAATATTTGTATGGGCTTAAAATATATGTGATGAGTATGGCTTTTCTTTTGATTTATAAGGAAAGACAGACTTGAATGCTGGTAGATTCTGAGAACTTCCATGTCCTGTTGAGGCTACCTGTCCTGTGGGTGCCCTTGCTTCTCAGAAGTAATCGCCTGTGGTTGTAATGGGACAGTCGGTCCCTACTGCTATTCAGATGTGGGGCTTCCTTGCTCCTGTGGGCTGCTGTGCCTGTCAGATGCTTTTGGCTGCTGACACGTTCTCACCCTGAGCTCTTCCATTGCTGAGCAGAATGGCAACTTTAGGGGAGTCTGGTCCTTCCCCCCCAGCTCTGTGTCTTCCCATGCCCAGTGTAACAAGAAGAACAAAAGTACCTGCTGGAATGCACTGCGCGTATCACAGAGGCTGCGGACAGCTGTAGAGTGAATTAGAAAAAGCGTGTGGTTGGAAGTACCGGTCTCTGTCACATGGGGAATTTTGTAATGGAAAGAGCTGTGACTTTTGCACAGTCTTTCTGAGTTCAAACTAAGAACAAGGGGTATATACCTCACCTGAGGGGCCCCCAAAAGAGGGGGATTTTTAACAAAGCTTTTGTAAATATAAACTTCCCAGGAATCTGAATAGTTTGAAATTGTAACTACTTATTCTGTTGTGAAAATTTACATATTTCATTATAAAAATTTACCGAGAACTTCCAAGGATGCTGTGAATCTCCTTTAAATTTCTACAGTTATTTAAAAATATTTCAGGACTTTAGGCTAAATTCAATTTAGATGTTGTTCAATCTAGTGTTCTTTGCAGAGAAGAATGTTCCTGGTTAGGAAATTTAAAAATTACATGTCAGAAAAGACCTTGCAGGTTTACCAATGCTGCTGCTACTGCAGTTTACACACAAGCAAGACCATACCTCAATGGGAAGCTGTACTATAGCAGTACAATATTTTGCTGAGATTAAAGTGAAAAACAATGTGCAACTGAAACTAAGAACATAATGCATACCTACATCCTACTGGTTTTATCGATAGGATGCAGAGAAGGGTATGGAATTGAAACTATACATTAAAAATGTCCTGTAAAGCTTGTAAGTTTGTGCAGAAATTGCTATAGGACATAAGATTCCTTTGCAATAACCTTTATCCTGCTAAAATTCACAAGCTTTTATTCTGTACTAAAACTACATTTAGGTGATGCAATGCAGCATTTTAAATTTTTATTAATGTGGTGTATTAACTGCTTTGGACTTGGTATAGAATTGTGTACATCTCTTTCTTCACTGACAAGAGGAACAATCTTCAACTTACATACACCTTGGACCAGGCTGAAAAGTGAATTGAATGACCAGTTGTATGTTGTTGTAATTGGTTATTTAATGTAAACTCATTTTCAGTGTGATCTGGGTTGTTACTATGAACTGCCTGACCATTGTATACCCTAATTGAGTTATATTGTATGATTTATTTATTTGTAATTGGATATCTTGTTTCAAAAATAAAATTAATTTCACAAATCCGGTCCCATATGTCTATTTTTTTAAGTGGCATTTAATTTTTAGCTATCTGAGCCTAGATAATTTATGGTTGTAAATTAGTGACTTTTCATTCGCGTTAACCCATGTTAGCTGCGTATGTGGCTGTTTAAGAAGGGTGGTGGGTTTTGATAGGTCCAAATGTTGCATTGCCAGGGAGATCTGTTTGATGGAGGGCATGGCCTTTGGCTTTGCTCCCTGCCTTGTGTTCCCAGTAACCTTTTGCAAAAGGTTTCATCCCTGCCTTGCTGATGTTTGGTATCTTGACAGTTTTCTGTTTTAATAGCCTGGTGCTTTGCAGGTGGTGAATATTTTGGGTGACTGCTTGGCCGTTTGTGTTGCACAGATGCTGCTGACATGATGTTAATACATAATGTATGCTGATATTGGTGGTAGTGGTATGTTTGGACTGGGTAGTAATCACCCTGATGTGCAATTCCCTGCCAATTCAGGAGTGAAATATGATGACCTTGATATAGTGGGAGTTTAGCCAACTTGTGTCTTTGAAACTATAGTTGCAAATTTTGTCAAGTACACAAAATAAATGTCGTGGTTTCAAGAGGAATGCAGGAACCCTAGTTACCTGATCAGCCTGGTTTTCCACTACAGGCCAGTTACCATCCCATTCTCTCTATTTTCTTTGTGTATGACCTGCCACTTGCCCTTTTTTAAGAGCACCAGCTGTGGTAATACCTCGTGTAAAGCTGTCAGCTTCTGGCGTTCTTTACTGTCCAGGTGTGTTAGTACTTACATTTGGTGTTAAATTTCCTCAAGTTTGTGGGCGGAAGGTTCACAGAGAGATGTTAGGTGCTTGCAGTTGGATTTAAGAGATCCTGAGCATCTACCTTTAAGGTTTTGATTACAAGCTCACAAACTGTTGCTGGTGACCATCCAACCTGGAGGTATCTCAGCTTAATAGGTGCCTCTTTTTCTTCCTTTTTTTTGTCTTTATTTACAGGTTCTCCAGATGCCTAGGGTCATAGTGCTGGCTAAATGACAAGCCTACCCTGCTGAATAGCTGATCTTTATTTTTGTCCCTTTAATCAGCCATGAGAAGTCTCCAGCTTCCTCCTAATTTTCAGTTATATTCAAAGTAGTTGTTTTCTTTCCTTCAAAAATGCTAATTTTTTGACTGAAAGCTTTTAATTTCAATTTTATTTAGGATAATATGACACACTTTAATTGACTTTTTTTTTCCTCTTTTGAGCATCCACAGCTGCCTTTAGGGGGCTCTTTAGTAAAATAAAGAGCAGTAAACAGTTCTAAGCAATTACAGTAGGTAATTTATTATAGCAACTAATTTCAGAAAAGAATAAACATGTAACCATTTTGGAAGCCATAGTTTTCAGTAAATATTATGTTAAGGAAACCGTTAGAGGCCTATACAGTCTAAAATTATAGATAAAATAACATTATGGCTAAAAAAAACCAACACAAAAAGTCAAGCCCTGAATTGCTATTGTTGTCTGGGGGAGACGGCACAGCAAGGAAGGGGAGTACCCACATGCTTGACAAAGTGAGTGATTTGTAAGAGAAATAGAATTTTCTTCTAATATTTGTGAATAATATTTTTTTAAAAATCTTTTTGTACTTCTCTGTATGTACAATTTCTTTTTTGGCAGTAGCATTTAAACCAAGAACAGCGCCTGTGCTGTACCTGTTCTTGCATGCATCACACCGCAGTGGTTTTGCCATGGCTCGTGGTTTGCTGAGCAGGGCTGCAGCTGGGCACCCCGGCCAGCTGTGCGCGTGTGTGTGCCCCCCCAGCCAGCTGTGCATGTGTGTGCCCCAGCCAGCTGTGCGCCCCAGCCAGCTGTGCCCGGGAGGCAGGCAGCCTCCCCTACCCTTTTAAAAGGTGAGAGCAGCTGAAGGGCGAGTGGTGTGGAAAATTGCCGCTTTTTTCCCCTAGGAATCGTATGAATAAAGTGGGTTTGTCTGCGCTCGGAAAGCTCAAGGACCCAGGGGTAAATGCACCTTTTCTCTGTGCTGGGGACCCAGCAGCAGAACTTCTTGGGTTGAGTAGCTTTCACCTGCCTTCTGAGGTGCCAGTGAAAATTGGAAAAGTTAGACTGAATGTTGCCAGGAGAGAGAGCTTTTGCATGTGGATAATGCATTTATAAATCTTTTCTCTGACAAAGCTACTAAGTATTAAAACAGACACCTGTAACTTGCAGCAAGTGTAACATTTGAATCCCAAATTTCATTATATTTTGGTTTAAACCAAGCATTTCCCCGTTCCATCCCTGCTTCATGTGGAAACTGCTGCTCAGCTCTCACTGCCTGTCTGCACAAGGTGAAGAAGACCTTGCAGCCTGTGCAGACCTGGCTGCAGGAAAGCAAACGCCGTTGCCCTGATGGGGCAGGTAGGTGACATTTGTTGTGAACACACCTGCCTGAAAGAGTGGCACAGCTGTCTGTAGTGAGATATTCTGTGCAACTACCATCGAAAAGATGCTTAATTTCAAACTCCAGGGTCATGCAGCACTTCCAAGTGCAACAGCAGGAAAAAAGCCACATGATGCATTTTAATCTCTAACCCCTGAATGTCCATGTGTTCTGATGTGCCTTTTCCCACTTTATTACAAGTGTGTGTTTAGTTTAGTTTTTTTCTCTAAAACTGTAATGCTTTCTATTGGTGGCAAGGTTGGGGGGTTTTTTGTAATTATTTTCAGATAATTGAGACACAACGTTATGAATGTAAATGGCTTTAATGGAAAACTTCACGTGGCTTGCCATTGTCACACAATCACAGTCAATGTTTGGCAGCAGGCCTGGTGGATAGTGTTCTTCATCCCTCTGAAAGGGCAAAATCTTCACATAAATCCTTGTATTTCCATAGAGTTTCTGCTGCTTCAGGCTCCTAGAGGGGGTGGAGGAGAAAGTAACATCTGAAATATGAAAATACTAATAGCAAAAGAGAGTGTCTAATGTATCAAATTCCCATAAAATTCACTGTGTCCTAACCTGGTAGAAACTTCTAGATGCTTACCTAATTAAGACAGACTTTGATTTAGAGATTTACCTTTATGACGCTGATCAGATGCAGTTCAGTTTTTTCTAAATAAGATTTGCATCAGAGATCTTGGTGCAAACTCACTGTTTTTGATACCTTTCCTGGTACCATATGTATCTGTAGTTGTTTTTAAAGCTTAAGTGTATAATTCATAAGACTTAAGAATGACTTGGAAAGCATAGTTGCCATTATTTAGTGTAGTTGGAAGGTAGCTTGTGAATGTTTAACAAACTGTAAGGAAAGTAGTTGCTAAAACTTGTTAAGAATTTGATGTCTCATCAGTTTGCTTCTCTGGATCGCACCCATGTTTCCTGGGTATTACTGCCAGGCTGCTTGGAAATGAAATGGTTTTGCTTCATTTTGTTGCAATTCACGACTTGGTCTGTTCCAGCTACAGCAGGGTAATGAAATTACCAGAAGTGAGAATGACAGTGAGCAATTTGCCCTGTTCAGCATCGCATCCTCTTTCCTCCCCCTTCTTGCCAAGGCTGCACAAGAGCCATGTAACAATAGGGGAAAAAAAGGTAGAGTTTCAAGAATAATTCCTGTATCGAAGTAGGCTGATAAATTTGTGATTTAGTGCAACTCCACGATGATATTTGCATGTGCGTATGCACTCACTGACACGCCGATGCAAACGCTGTGTAGGTGGCCAGGCGCAGGGCAGAGGGTGGGACAGTGTCCGTCCCTGGAGCCCACGCAGAGCTTCCCGGGGATGGTGGTTTCTGAGGCAGCCTGTGGGCAGCCTGCCCGCTCGGGTAGCGGAGCGTTCTGCCTCACTGATTTACGTTGAGGATGTTATGAGCAAAATGTGCTGATGCTTCTTTGGGAGACCTATTTTATTTGTTTGAAGTTTATCAAAACTCGATAAATATTGCTTTGGAAATATCCCCCATGTAGTTATTCCTCCATGTGTCTGGTAACGGATTGTGTAATGTTTTCCAGGAAGAGAGGTCTCGCTGTGTTGCCGATGGAGAACACTGCTCCAGGGTTGGCTTCCTCCAGGTGTTAAGCCCAGAGAGCTGCTGGCGGCTCTGGATGGCCTGACTTTAGTTTGCTCAACTGTGGTTGTCCTTCTAGTTGCAACTAAGGTATTCCCACCGAGCGTGCAGGGATATTTGTGCCCTCAAATGCCCTCACAAGCTCTGCTTGTTTTGTATTTGCTGCTGTTTACATTCATCGATGGGCCATTGATAACATGTTTTGTAGTAATTTTCTTGATGTTTTTATAAATAGATGAGATTTGGGATTTTCTCCAGAATTTTTCCCAGTGGTACAAAGGGGTACTTGCTTTTAAATCATTTTTCGGTTTACTTCTCTCAGCTTTATTTTCTGCCAGCAACTTTTCATTATCCCGTGCACTGATCGGGTGTTTCTGGTGTGGTCTTTTCCATAACTGATATCTTGTCTTTTTCAGTTGTTTTACAAAATTTGCACTATATTAGGTGTAGATATAATAGATTGCTTGCAAATGAGGCGTGATGCTCTCTGGGACCCCGGCTGGGCCTGGGCTGAGCTTCCTGGGGGCTCATGGCCATCATGCTCCTCAAAGCTTTGGGCATGGGAAGCTGCAGGGCTGGTGGCACGAGCTGGGTTGGGGGTGATGGAAGAGCTGCAGGAGGATAGCTGTGGCCATGTGGTGCTGCTCACGGGTTTTTGTTTGTCATGAAAAAAACCCAACCACCCTCATACTGATCACCAGCGAGCCCTCAGCCATCAGACACGTGTCCAGTTCTCTCTGTATTTCGGAATTGTTTGCCACCTGACAGTATCTGCAGCTTTGTGGAAATGCCACACAAAAGTGCTTGTGTCTCGGATGACTTTTGGAACTGGTGTCATTAGTGACAGCAGCAGCAGCGATGGGCGCTCTGGGAGTAACTGGTTTGGGTGAGAAATCTGCAACATGGGTTTTTTTCCTTGCATATGGGAAGGAATAGAAGTTGCTTATTTATTTATTTACCTAGCTGTTTATTTCATTTTTTTAAAGGAAGAATTCCCTAGTTGATGCTGCTGAGGGAGAGGTAGGTAACTTCTCAGTGCTGCTGCAGGGATGACGGGGGCAGGAGAGGGGCAGCGCTGGGATGCCCCCGACCAGCAGCTCGGTGCCAGAGCTGGTGCCCGAGTTGGGCTCAGCCCCAGGCAGGGACCAACCTCCCACTCCTGGGGCTGGGCCCTGCTGTGGGGGGGGTGCTGGGGGTCACAGTGCGGTGCCACTGCAGATGCCCTGTCCACGTGCTCGGTGGGCTTTGCTGCCGAAACCAGCTGTGGGTCAGGCCATGCTGGTGTTCAAGAGCCCAGGGCCCTCCCACCTGCTCGTGCCACGTGTGAATTTTTTCCCCTTTTGTGGCTTTAGGTGTTTGGATGGGTTTTTCGGGCCCAGGCCCATCTGGGATAATAGAAAACTGCCCTCCAAGAATCTCAAGCATTCCGATTATAATTATTTCCATCTGTCTGTCTTTCTTTATTTACTTTTTAATTAAAGCTCCAGTAGTACTCAGAGCAGCTTTATTGTGATAGAAATTTCTAGCCCACGGTGATTTGCAGATTCCTGTGCTGATTCTGTGCAGCAAAGCCTTAGAAAGTCTGCTTGAAATCACAGGCTGGCACCATTTCACGTTTCCTTTCCCACCTTGGACTGAAACCACACCGTGCTGCCCAGCTTCTTTCAACTTTTGTTTAATTAAGACTTATTTTTAAAAGTGTTTGGTTGTTTCTCTTCCATGCTCATATTTTCTTCCTTGCATCTGGCCGTACCTCCAGGTTTCCTATCATATACCCTTCACCTTCACATTTGCTAGTGTTACACTGAGGTAGGATTTTTGCAAATTATCTATTTATCAATACATCAACACACACACTCTGTTTAGGAGTGGGGTTGTATAAAGTGGGCTGTGGGAGTGCTGTGGTTTGAACCCACTCAGCTGGCAGCAAAAAGCACACTGCACCTCGCTCACCCTCCTCCCTCTTGGGGATGGGGGAGAGAATTAAAGGGGCAAAGGAAAAAGAGACTCATGGGTTGAGACAAGAAGAATTTACTAACTAAACTACAATAATATTGAAAATAATTATAATTGTAATAATAATGATAACAATAATAGTAAAATGTACAAATATATGAATGAGAGACACACAGTGACACTGCTCATCACCCGATGACCAAGGCTCAACCTATTCGTGGTTCATGATCCCAGAGCAGGGAGAGTCCTGAAACCACAATCCTGGAAAAGAGCCTGAGTGTCCTAAAGAGAGAGATGACCCAGAAAGAGAGCACTTCCAGACAGCTCCCCATCTATATACTGGGCATGACGGGCATGATATGGAATAGACCATTGGCCAGTCTGGGTCTCCACCCTAAACCTAAGGTCAAATCCTGGGCTAGTAACTGGGGCTGTGCTCCCTCCCAGCTTCTCCTGCCCCTGCAGACACTGGCACAGCAGAGAAGCTGAAAAGTCCTTGACTGTCCTGGCAGCAACTCTAAACATCAGTGGGTGATCAGCCACCTTCTCAGCACAAATCCAAAACACAGCCTCACGCTAGCTGCTATGAAGAAAGTTAACTCTGTTCCAGCTGAAACCAGGACAGGGACTTATTTTTAACCAGCAATGCATGAGAGTCTGGGAGAATCCATGTGGGAGGATGAATCATAACCGCGATGGGGAAGGGAAGGGGTGGGCAAGAATGGCGAGCTGCTTGCTCCCCAGGCATGAAAAACACTCCCAAGTGCCTAACCCCTTCAAACCAGCCGTCTTCCTGCAATCCTAAAAAGTGTGCTCTTGGGACTGGAGGAATGCATCTAAATACTAAATGTGCATCAGCATCCAAAAAAAATAAAATATCTTGACAAGTTCTGGATGATTCTGAGTCTCTCAGGGAGACTCAGCTGAGCAAGAAAGGATGCTAACTACGCAGACTAAAACTTAATCGCTTCTGGAAAAATCTGCTTTAAGAGTTGCCGTCAAAGTGAGCAGAACGTGTCAAGGGAGAAAGGAGACTTCCACCTGCAGAGTGTGGTTCTCTCTCCAGGGCTGGCAGAAGCAGGCAGTGGGGCTGTCCCAGCGCTGTGAGCCTGCTGGAAGGACGGGGAAACTCGGGCACGATCAACATGGATCTCCTCGTCCAGACCTGGTAGGTCCCACTGAGGTGGGTCTGTGTGGGAGAGCAGCCAGGGGAGCGACTCTCCTGTAGAGGAAAGGTGGTTTGTGCTCATCCCATTCCCTCAGGTTTGAAGAGTAGATTTTTGTGCCAGCGCTGACTCAGTTTTTTCTTCTCAGCCATTAGAGAAAAAACCAAACCTTACAGGACTAATAAAGTGTGGTTTGTTAATGAATCTGTTACAATCACACTTGCATGCAACAGATGACTTGGTGAGCAGCAGCGATGTTCATTATCCCGTGAATTTGAGAAGCTCAGATGAGAGCAAAAACCTGTGGTTCTGACCCAATTCCCTGATATTTTGGATCTAGAAAAAGCAACACCTACAAGCATTGTAAAGAATCCTCTCCCCAGTCCTGCTTTATTTATTTTGGAAATATTTTGGGTGCCTTCACAATAGCAAAACAAAGTAAAGCATCTTTCTCTATTTTCAGTCCATTCTTTGTAGTTTTCCTGCTCGGGGAGGAGCTCCTGACCACCCTGGAGGCCGTCTCCCTCTGAGCAGTGACCTGGTCACACTCTGCCTCACAGTCCTGGAGCAAGGGACTTGCCCAAGGGCAGGGTGAAGGGTGAAAATCAGAAATCTCCACTTCTCAAGCCTGTGTATCTTCACATCAACCCCAGAACAAAATGTATTGACTTGGGATTCTCATAGCTCTATCATTTGTCTGCAATATTGTTTTCATAGATGTAAGAATTTTCTTTAAACTGTTTTGAAGGCTGATGTCAATTTAAGCTGAAATAAGATCTGACACAAATACCTACCTGAGGGTACAGATAGTCCTGTTGCTACAGTAGAGGTTGGGCAGTTGGATGTTTATTGTATCTTGTGGTCATATCTGCTTTTTTCAAGTTTTATTGGTCTTGCTAACTCCAAGCAAGTTATTATTCAAAAATCACAACTCGGATCCCCAAATGACTAAACTTAAGGAAGTAACAGATGTGGGCTTTTATTTTCTGGTTTTCTGGTTATCTGAGGCATGCAAAAGCCACGGAGTATACTTCTTTTAACTGCAAGAACAAGCAGCTTTTCTCTCTTGCCTTGTTCTTTTCTTGTAGCAGCCTTGAATCCTTCTGGAGCTCTTTGAAAACCAGCCAGCAGAAGATTATTAGTTGATGCTAATGTGGAATCACGAGTGTGAATGGTGTCTTGGCAACAACTGAATAGCAGGAGATCTCAGCACCACGAAGTGAAATGGGGGAGCCGATAACATGGCTCCTGCTGAAGGGTGCTTGTGGATCGCACAGGCTGAGCCCTGCGCACCCCTAGCCACGGACAAGCTTCCAGTATTAAGAATCCTGGTACAGAGCAGTCTGCTTCTTGCTTGGTTTCTCCTGCACTGTAATTGACTCCTGGGAAGCCTTTACCCTTTGTCTTTATAAAGGCAGTAATATATAGTTAATAGAGATGTAGGGGATCCTCGCTTGGTTTTTACTTATGTCTAGTGCATGTTATTTGTTTCCACTCTATTGTTATAACAATAGAATTCCAATATGTTTTGTTTGTAATTTGTTTTTTAACAAAAGATCTTGCATTTTTGCCCTTTGTTTTTAAAGCTAGCTTAAAACCTCTCCTAACTTTAACTTGACAGGAACGCTACTAAGTTCTGCAGTACCTGCCTCTAAGTGGCTGCGTTATATTCCCTCATTAATTAAAATGAAGACATCCAGTATTCAGGGTGTGTTACCTGCCCAAAGTGGCCTCCCGCCTGCCTCGGTGCCATGGCAATCTCATCTCCGGGGCAGCATTGGTTTCTGAGCATCGCTCGTAGCCACAGCAACACAGGGTGACAGGCACCCGAGCTGGCCGGCGTTAGCAATGTGGCAGCTCGCTCCTGCTGTAGTTGTTATTTTTAAGGGCACTGGTGCAGTCTGCAGCACTAGTCTAGTGTGTGGGTTTTTCCGTGTGATAATGAACCCACTCAGTTGAAACTTGACAGGTTCTGAAACGAAGGGTCGAGGAAGAGAAAAGAAATGAAATTAAACTGCTGATAAATTAGGGGGCAAAGCTTAGGCTTGCTTTACTCATGACACTTCTAAAATCTGTAATTTAGCAAATTGGCTGCTTTCCTGAGCTAAATTACAGAAAGGAGCTGGGCAATCTATTTGAAGTGTCTGAGAACTGGGTACCTTAATCGATGTGTGTCTTTTATTCCTTTTTGAAAGGAATTCTGAAACCAGTCATGAGGGGGGAGGGAGAAAAAAAACAAAAACCAAACACCAAAAAACCTAAAAAGACAAATCAGTATTTTGGCAGTGTCCTGGGCTTCCCCCCCCTCTGAGCTTTCCAACACTGAGACAGGACCTTTCACAGCTTCCTCTGTGTGAGGTGTTGAAGGCTGCTGTGGTTTGCTGGGTACCCAACGGCGAGTGCGGAGGAGTTGTTTTGAGGGGGAGGTGATGGCAGGGTTGCACCAGAGACCAGCAAACATTAAACTGTGAGACTTGGAGGTGCTATGGTGACATCTGCAAAGGGGACAGATTTGTAGTAACACAAATGTGGTGTTTTGGGGCACCACGGAGAGGTCAGCAGCCCTCATCGCTATTGGTGTCAATGGGATATGAGGTTATGAGGCTGGTGACTTACAGAGCCAAGTTAGTGGGAATCTTATCTAGGAAAGGACCTAAGGATTAAGCCCAAGGGGTAGAATATGATTCACCTTAAAACAAACCAACCCAGCCACCTCAGTGGGAAAGGACCCCTGCGAGGATTTGCTGTGTCTAGCAGAAATGAGCTGTTCACAGGCTGTAATAGAACAGAGACTTGCTTCCCTTGAAATCCAGCATAGTGGGAGTCTGCAAGAGAGCACAGAGCTGTAAGCTTCCTACTGGGAGCCTTCAGGGTCCAGTGAGGTCCATGAGTCCAGCTCTGCCTATGGAGCAAGCTGCAGGAGCCAGTGCAGAGCCCTGCCAGCACCAAGGGTAATCCGCCCCCGCACCGACCATCACACTGCTGCTTCTCTAGCAGCTGAGCTCCTGATTTAGTAGCGTGCTTTTCAGGCTCAACAGCCAGCAACAACAAAAGTCTGACCCCTGAGAATTTCTAGAAACTGTGATTAAAAAAAACCAGTGTGGCATCCTCAGGGGTTTCAGATCTGTGCCCTGTCCTGAGTGATTTTTGCAGCTGCTTTCTGTCCTTCTCGTAACCGGAAGAGATTAATTTTTGTTTTATTCACTCCTGCGTCACACAGGAGATGAGGCCAACATTCTACTGCCCTTGCTGCCTCGAACTTGTAGCCTAGCATAGCTCATCACTCAGTTTAATAATTATTTTGTGTTGCCCACTCTTCAGGTATCTTCTGCTGTTGTCTTCAGAGAGTCAGTTTGATATTTAAAATAAGACTCTGTAATAGATCAAAAATATTGATGCAAATTTGTTTTGTTTTATCTCATTAGTTCTTGGTTTTAGGAAAAAATAATGATGTATTTTAGACGTGTTAGTTGATTCAGCAGCAAATCATAAAGCTTAATCTGCAAGACTCCTTAATCCAGATAACAGTTTTTTGGGGTGTTTGTTTGGTTTTTTTGCTTCTGCTGCTAGCTAATCCTAATGCTGAGACTATTATATTCACAGCAATTAAATCCACATGAAATTATTTACAAACACAATTTTTTTTGGATTATCATTTTCTAGGTCTGGGCTCTAATACAAGTAAGATATACCAGGCAACGAGGACTTGGGCAGGGAACCTTCCAGAAGAGATGCACCCATCTGTGCTTGAGAATGAGCAACTATTTAAAAAAAAAGTCTGGCTAAACCACGGCTGAATGTTTAGGAAAAGGAGGAGAGTTAGAAGCACAGGCACGCTGGCTGGAAGCATTCCTGGAATGCTCCTTGCACCCACCCCAGCGCTGGTGGCGGCGGGGGGTAAGGGGCTGAGCTGCAGCCCCAGGGAGACGTGGAAAAGTTTATCTTTTGGGAGAAGGGAGGAACCATTTCTGGCAGCATTTTCTTGGAGGGAGATGTTGAGAAACCACTGGGAGCTTTGCAGAGCTGTCCCAGCTGAGCATGCACAAACGTATGGGGTGTGAGTGCTATTTCAGGGTCCAGAAAAATGTGAGGTATCTGGCTAAAGGCACAGTCCTGCCCCAGCAAAAACACAGCAATGTGTTTGATAGGGCACGGTATGTATGTTTATAAACAGAAACGTCAGAGAAAAGCTATAGAGGACATGGACAAGTAATGTGGATATGTGGTGCTGAGGAACGTGTGCATGTAGGTATTTTTCATTGTCCTTTATTTAGGCTTTCCTTTAAATCTCTTTCCTGTCTCCCTTCTCTCCCTACCCCTATAGCCAAGCAGGTGGGTTTCAGAGGAGTTTGTTGGCAACCTGGTTTGTGAAAGACATTGGTAGTGAAAATGAGGTAACACGGGAGAAATCAAAGGAGGGGAGTGAGTCATGGATGGAGAAGGTGGTGGGAGAGTTACATCTGGAGGAGGTAAACCCTGGGATGTAGGTAAGGACTGCAGGAGTCCCAGCTTTTGAAGCAACATCTTCCACTTTGCATTTTCAGTTCACAGTCGAAGGATTTGATATAAGAGCAGCCTGTGTTGTCTTGCCTGCACGATAGACCGAGTGTGGAGTTGAGCCCATGGGGCAGAGGGAGACGGCAAAATTCTGTGGGGGAAGCAAACCTCTCCTGGGTTTGGTCTGAGCTGGACTGGACGGCTTGGCGGGGTGGAGGTCAAGACCACGCTGAGGAAGAGTCAGAGAAATGGGGACAGGGATGGGTCATGTGGAAGAGAAGTTGTGAGGCAGGGAAAGGGAGCAGGCAGTCGGGAAACGCACCGAGTAGATGGTTTGTGTGTATCCCCAGTGACAGTTAAGAAAACCAGAAAACTTTCCACCCCCCATTTTCATTTGAGAACGGGCAGCAGTGTGTTAAAATCCCGATGCTCTGCATGATCCTTGCCCACAGTGCAGCACAAGGGGAGCGGAGACCCCACTGCACTGAGTCCTTTCGTCTGCCAGAGCATTATTGCTCTTTCCCGAGTGGGTGATTTATGTGAGCGACCACCACACACGCCGAGCTGTATTTACAAATAGTGCAGCAGTTCTGTTGCTTGTAGGAACTCCTTTAACACTTCAGTTTAAGAGTTGATGAGTACTCCATTGACGTGCGAACATTCAAATGCTTATGAAAGAGTCGGGAAATTTAGTGAATGTGGCTACGTAAATATTCTTTAGTTATGTGACTCAAAGGAGTATTAATTCATCCTATGTGTCTAGATGTATGCTTTTTGTATTTCCCATCTGGACCAGCAATATTTTTTCCCCAAACACGCTGCATTTGCAGAGCTTGTTAGGAAAGCTCAGGATCTCCTCTGTCTGTGCAGAATTCCCCACTTCCTGTCGCTTCCTAGATTCAAGTGAAATACCAGCCTCTTCTGAAGAGCAAAAAGACCACACAAGACCACATGTTGTTTACTTTGGGCTGATTATTCACATGTTACGAGCAGCCAAGAGAGGCGACTCTTTTCCCTTAAGTTCTAAAAGCGCAATTCCATCAGACCAGTGCTTGCCTTTGCTTCAGCAAAATACGTTCAAGAAGGGATGGTGTCTCCCCCCGAGATATAAATGTCTGCACTTGAAAAATACATCCTTTCTGGTTTCTTTTATCATTTGCAAGTAAGCCACCCTTCTTTAAAGTAGGCATTTATGTGTTACTAAGTTTATTTTCTTTGGTATCACTTATTTTTAAAAATTAATTTAGGAAGTTAATTTTGATTCCTTTGATCAACTGTATTGTTGCACTATCCAAGTGTGCTCTCTCTCCTCTTTCTGTTCCGCACACAGCGCAGGGAGTTTTCCGTGGGATGGCGTGGCTGCGGACCCCCTGGGGAGCACGGCAGTGGTTCCCAGAGGGCTGCACACTTTCTGTCTGTTCAGTTTGATGCCATGTGCACCCCCAGGGTGCACCTAATATGCAGGGTGCATCTCACTGCCCTGATGAGAGAAATGTCAGAAGGGCTTCTGCTGACAGGCTTCTCCTTGGGCTTTTCCAGGTCTCTTGGAGCTCTTTTGAAATTTCTTTCATGCAGGACTGTTACATCAATCAGAGTGCTGGAAATGAAAGATTAAATCATTTGAGCTCCATCAGTTGTCCACACAAGGCTGGATTATGAGTGTTTATGTTAACTGAAAGAAATGAAGCTTTTTTGTCAGTTGAGACAGAAAAAATTTTGTTCTGTAAAATCTGGCCCTGCATTCTGTACAACCTATTCTCTGCATTACACAGGTAAGTACTTGTCCTCTATATACACACATCTGTGGCTCCGTGGACTAATACCAAAATGCAGGAACAGATCTCAGCTCATTTTCAGGAATCATGTTAACTTCTTGTATCCAAGCACTAGAGGGGAAATCCAGACCTTACAGGAATCAAAGGCAAACTGTAGATGGGTTCATCGTTTGAGCCTGTGAGTTCAGCCTCTGGTTTCAACAATCATAGCTTTGTGCTCTCCCTCCTTTGCCATGCAGAGTCCCTCCCTTCAGAGAGGATGCGTGTGCTCTTGCTGCCTTTTCGTACACTTTCTGACCTCTTTGCTGTACACCTCCGGTTCATACAATTGATGCTGTTTATACCCCAGATTGCTATTTTGTGTCTTATGTTGCGTTTTCCAAAGCAGGCTTTTGGAATAAGAAAACAAATAGCTGTTCTGAGTATTTTATGCTCTAAAAGTGAGTACAGTCAACACATGCCAAGATGTAATAAATCAAACTGAAGTGCTGTCTTAGTTGCTTCAGCTTGAAAGGTGACTGCTGCAGAAAAAAAAAAAAAAGTGATGAAACCTCAACTGCATTTGCAGTCCCGTGAAGATTCAGGTCAACAGGGTTGAGAGCAGAAATAAATGGAATGGGATGTTTGCTGCAACAGCTACAGTAAATGTGGAGATTTCACAACAAAAACTCAGTGTTACAAACACACATGATGCTGAGTGCCTGGTGATGTACAAAAGCCCCAGGGCCTTGAACATCAGAGGGAGAGAGGGCTCAACATCTGGTATCTGTGTGAAAGTGAAAAATCCCGTATGTGCTGAAGGTCAAAATGACCTGCGATGCTACCCTGACGTGGCTGTGAAGTAGCATGGGCTGCTTTTTACTTGCAAACAGTTTTTCCAGGATTGGAAAAAATAAAAGTGAAGAGAAATATGGCCTGTTCCTCTAAGGCCTTGAAAGTGCTTTCACTTCAGCTGGACTGGATGTGTGCCACTGAGAAAGCACTATCTGTCCCTTTGGTCTTTGCTGTACACCAGTTGCTGGGAGAGGAGAGTGAACTTACCTCTGTATGTGTTTTCTCTCCTCAGGAGAGACAGAAGATCACTGTGACATGTGTTATATTCTGTATTGCATGCTGTCACGAGTTCCTAAAGGGGTAGAATTGCTCTTGTGGTAAGTGTCGCAATGGTCTCCCTCCCTTTTTTCAATCTCTTTTCAACACTCTGTATTCAACCCTGTCCTCAAGAGCAGTGTTAGAAGAGATTAATATGAAATGCCCATTATATACTGGCAGGCCCTTTAATCTCAAGGCAGAAAACTTGACACAGTCCATGGGCAGCCGGGCTGCTACCTTGCCCTGTATTAGCCATTGTATTCTTCACACTCAGCAAAATCCCACTGGATTCAGTGGGGGTTCTGGGCACATATCTGAGGAGGCAAAACTTGCCTATCCAAATATTGGGGCCTTTACTGTTTCTTGAAGTATGAAAATGAAAGCTGCAGTTCTGCAGTTTAGTAAGACTAAGCAAAAACTGCCTCCTCGGCTTCAGAGTCTGCGGTTTCCCCAGTGGTTAAATTTTTGTCTGTTTGTTTTTCTGTCAAATTTTTCCGAGCGTGGTGGACTTTGAGAACTGCTACACCTCTGCACCAGTGCAGGGGAAGTCACTGGGTGTGTGAACCCTGTCCCGTCCGTTTCACCAGACTCTGCTCCCCTCTTCTTGGTTTCCAAATATTATTTTCAAAAAAGCCCAAAGCAAAATGATGAGCTGTGCTGGGCTTCCACGGAGCCACCAGAACTGAGAAGCAGGAGAGTAACTAGATGGAGGCATGAACTTGCATGCGTGACAGTATGTAGTGGGGAGCTGTTCCTTGGGAAGAAGGCAGCAGAGTCCCAACTGAAGTGAATGCAACCAAATAAAATGTCTCCAGGCACAAGGGAATGAATGCATGCTTCCCCTTCCCGGTTTGAGCTTCAGTCATGTTTAACCAGATAACCAAACATTTATCAATGTCTCTACAAGCATTCTGCTTGTGCAAGCATCTCTTAACTTTTCCCAAAGATCTTTAGTTTCTGATCTGTAGTCAGATGAGGGTTCAAGTCAAGCACTTGAATGTTTTCAGTGTTTTTGTCCCCTTTATTTCCTATGCTTCTCAGTTACTGTCATAAGCTGAATTTCTCAGATCATGAAGAATCCTAAAATGAACAACCAAAAAAAAAAAAAAAAAACCCCAAAAAAACCCAACTGAGGAGAGATCTTCATGCTGTGTGCAGAGGAATTTTTCAAAAACCCTCTAAATATTCATTCCTATCCCTTCACCTACAATTTGTTTGTTAGAAGCTTTCTCTACTGTAAATCTGTGCTAATTCTGAGCTGACTGGAGTCGGAATCAGTTCAGAGAGAAGATGAATGGTCCTTCATAAGGCACCTTTCCATAGTTGGAAAAGTATTAAGCACTGTCTGTTCACTGAAGAAGCAGAAATGTTTGGACTTGTATTTGGATTTGTTACTGAATTTATTCTAAATACTGATTATCAAATTTACTAAGTTTTAATTTATTTTTTAATGGCATCCAAAACTTGGTATGTTGCAAACTGTTTTCGTCCCAAATAGAAGAAAATATGTTGAACACAGCTGATTGCATACAATGGAACTGCATCTAGCATTTGACACTGACAGCAAAGAAATCTTTAAACTTATTTTGTTTTTAAAGGTAGTGCATCCAACAGATAATTCTGGTCAAGGGGGGAAAAAAAAAAAAGAAAAAGGATTTTCATATCAAACATCCTACATACTCCTTGCCACATCAAAGGAAAAAGGTAAGGTAATATGAAGTATAAATTTCATTTTATTGAATAGAAATAAATATTGACAAAATAACTTTGTACAGGAAAGAGAATTGAGGATGTGATGACTTCAGACTCAGATTCTCATATCAACCACTGAAAAAATCTTTATTTTTAAAATATAATTTCTTGTTATCGCTACCATAAGAGCTACCTGTTTCCACTCTATTTGTTTCCAGTCGCTCATAGCTTTCTGAAATTCAGTTCAGGGGTTGAAAAGAAATGTCTATCCCAAAACTCCAAGACTCCCACAACACATGCCTTGCAGTAAATGTTAAATTTACGGTAAACTGTTATTATAGATATCGTTGAGCTTTTCTGCTGTTGGTCATCTCTCAGGATCAGAACCCACTTTGCCTTACAGATCTTTGTTGTGTGTTTGGAGGGCAATCACAATACTCTGGATGTGACTTCTGGGAAACCTCTTGCCACTGCTAGAGGTGAGAGTGCTGGGGCGCCTCATCTGGGAGGTGCTTCTGAACCCCGTATTCACTACTATTGATATGGATAGAGAGGTTTAGCTGCTCTGGGTGTGGGGAACACCTGAGAAACGGGGATCTGCTGTGAAGGTTAAATAAAATTTGAACTAAAACAAACTAAATGCTGAAGCTGGAAAGAGGCTGATGCATGCATCTTCTAGACTTATATTTGCGTGTTTACAACAGTGAAGATTGTAAGGCAGAGCTGAGCATTTTACTAAATTTTTCATGGTTAATAATGAGGCATTGTGTTACTTCCATTTGGTATCCAGATTGTAACATGGTATATTGCAGATGACACTGAGAAAATTGCCACCTTCCTCTAGAAATTGCTTGCATGAAGTGTATTAAAAATATCATCTATTTCTGCAGAATGAAAAATGAGGAAGAGTGATGGAAAATGACACTGAACCTAGAGGTGTGTGAGAATTGCTCAGATGCCAGCCCAGCCGTGTGGTAATGCTGTTGCGCTTATGAACATGACAGTTGTCACCTTTTTGGGTAGTGATCTCCAAGTGCATCACCATGCCGTACCCTTACACAGCCCGAGTAATTTGTAGGTATTGTTATATTCATTTTACAAGTGAGAAGCGTTAAGGAAAAAAAAAGCTCATAAATTTCATGCTGTAAGTAGGCTTGTTTGCAAGGTGGCATGTGGTTTGTGTCAGGCTGCTAGCCGTTCCCTACTCTGGGATTGAGTGCATGACTTGCTGCTTTCCAACTGTCGCTTGTATTCTTGTATTTTTCACTCACAAGCTTCACTGAAAATTGACACTGAGTTGTGCAGAACTTGAAAGGAACAAGAGCTGTTCCTGATCTGACACTCGCTTTAAGTGAGGCACTGCCACCAACTTTAAGGGGTTTTGACTTCAAGGAGCTTGGATCAGGTCCTCTGTGAGGCTTGTGCTTTGCAGCAGGGCCAAAAGTCGATAGGGATGTCTCGGCATGGCAGGTCTTCAAACACAGGACCAGATCAAGGGCACAAATGTCCCTTTTCATTGTGTTCCTTTATGTTGTCAAACCCAGCTCTTGACCTCTGATTTTGCTTTAATTAAAATCATATTTGTGAGTGAAAAATATTAATCACCTTTGCTGTCCTTTCCCAACAGCATTGTCTGGAAGATCTAAGTCATAACTGAGTCAATATTTGCACAGCAAAACTCTTTGTCCTTTTTCTCCCTAGTGGTAAATTCCCAACCATTACTTCCATTAAAGGTCTACATGCAGGACCCCACTCCCCCTTCTGCGCTTCCCATTTATTTCAATTTTTTTCCAGATGATATTCCCAAAAATGCACACGCTCAGATACTCTTTGAAGTCATCTTTTTAGCATGCACTTATCAAACAGGCCCAGCTTCCCACAGGAGCTAGCACTTTAACATTTACGTCTTGTATCTTTAGTCTTATTAACTCACTATGTGGAAAAAGAAAGATAAATGTAGCATCAGACCACGGATTATGCCCGTAATGAAGGATTAGGCATATATTTTCCATGGCAGCCTGCAGAGAGTCATCTGAGTCTCTAGGGACATTTCACATTGTCTTCATAATAGATTCTGTCTTTGTCCAGTTTTCTGACTGTCCACAAATTTTTATTTGGAGAAAGGGTTCACATTATACTATCCCTTAAGCCATGTTGTGAAGAATTCCTGCCTCACTGGATGCCTCAAGCCTCAACTTTTGTGTCCTTTGGTGACGGAGGCTGCTGCCACAAAAGGCTCTCTAGGAGACAGAGACCTTGAGAAAAAAAATCTGGCATCAGCAGCTGTGTTGTGACCTTTTCATCACTGGAGTGCCTGGCTGTTGCTCTGCTTTATTAGTCTAAATGTTTTCCAAAGGGAGAATCTGGAAGGTGGGAGCAACAGCATGAGGATTATTCTTAAATGTTATAGCCTAGGCTATAGGGAGTGATGCAAAGGTGAAGAGGAACACGTGAGAGGTGATTGCTGAAAGTGTAAGTGACCTGTAAGTGAAATTTCAGGGGAAATTTTGTGAAGTTTTGGGAAAAAGAATTGATCTGAAAGGAAGAAAGAAACGTCAAACAAGAAATAGATAGTAAACTTAATCCCCCAAAATAAATTACTTCAAACTAAGCAAGTATTTTTGCCATGATCAATGGTTTTACATTATGCAATGCATAATACATTTTGCAACAAAAGTAATTTTGAAAGATAAAATTAAAAGGCTCCAGTTTTCAATTTTCTCAGTTTTGTTTTTACACAAAAATACAGTTTCTATGGGGCACATCTTGAGAAAGCTGACTTATGGCACCAGTATGCAAGTGGCATATGTTTTTCGGGTGGTTATTCCCCAGTACCTTCCTATCCCTCCTCTTCATGTCTGTCGCAGGCTTGGGGATTCCTTCCAGGCCTTTTTAAAATTAAACTGTTTTTCAGAATCATGGGCTAACAGATGGAGAAGAGTTGTTGTCATCAGCTAGCCAAAGTAAATAGAGCTGCTAAGAGTTTTCAGCAATAACTGTACATAATTATGCAATTCAGACATCTTTCAGTTGAACTTCAGATAATTGCATAAATCTGTGGATGTACCTCAACAGTCTTCCTGTACTCGTGTTGGGTGCTGCAGTTCAGCTTGGTAACTTTGTACGGAGCTTCACCTACACGAAAAAATGTGAGGCTTTGGAGCAAACAGGAGACCCTATTTGCACCCACGGGCACCTGCAGAAGAGCCAGTCTGCCTCCACTCTGCTGGGTCCCTGGGGGGAGCTGCGGGTGCCGGTGCCTCTGGATGCCTGATGGTGCTCTTTTGGTTGAGGTGGGTGATGACACTGACAACAGGAGGCAGCAGGACAGGTCTTCTTGTTCCCAGGATCAAGCAGCTTCAGAGCTCATTTCCTAGGATGTTGTGGGCACAGAGAAAAGATTTCTCTTTGTACTGAACCAGTTTTCACTGACCCAACAATGCTGGGTGTTTCCTCACCATTCTGTGAAAGTCCTGCACAAAAGGGTGTTGGTAAAACCTGACACATTGTCTTTGATGTTTGAAATTCCAAATTTCTGGAGCTGAATGGGGGAGAAATTATCACATGTAGCTGGGAAAGGTGTGAAATAAAAATTCCCCTAAGTTACCTAAAAATTCCAGAGACTTGCTCTGGGTGATGCTTTAGCCTGCCAGTTAATATACGCTTGCTGCCTGCTCAGTGATTTGTCAGGAACAGGGAAGAAGAATCCAGACTTGGCAAGCTGGTGCTGCAGACAAATTTTGTCACATGAAATCCCAGCAGACTTTAGTCCAACATCAACAGCTCCTGAGCTATCACATGGGAATGCACATGGAGATAAAACGAACATCCTAAGGGGTGGATCCTGTGTTTTAAGGGGCAGAGCAGGGAATCTGGTTTATGTAATTTTTTTTCTCTTTTCTTTGTGGAGTTGTTCAGAGAAATGATGGAAAATGCTGGTTCCAAACACAGGTACCGTTATGTCTTTTCTTGAATTCTTTGTTTTATTTAAAGTTTCTTAACTCCTCTTGAATTCTTTTCTTCATTTAAAGTTGCTTAACTCCTCTCTCTTGCTTTTCCATACATGTGAAGAGTGGTTAGTCCTATCTGCCTTTACCTCAGAGGGATTGTGAGGGCAGCGTTTGGAAAAGAATTTGCTGTCTATGCAAAGAATCCACAAGTGACTGCAGGGAAAAAAATACCCAGACCTACCATTGGGAAACTCCAGCACTGGTCGACTACTTTCTGGAAGTGGAGCGTCCTGTTACATAAACATCCTTGAAGCTTTGCAGAAGGGGTGACATTCACATCACATATGTGGGGTCTGACTAATTGGGCTTTGTGTGTGAAGAACAGGGATGGAGAGGATAAGGAAGTGAAATCCCCAAGGTGCAAGCTGGGCTGCCTTCTTCCCATGGCCTGTACTGTTGCTTACGTGTTGAAATGGGGTCTCAGAGCCTCCCGCACCACTGAGCTGATGACTGGGAACTCTGCGGGCCCCACAACCCAGCCTGCATCCTAACTCTGCCCTCCCCAGCGGTGTGGGAGGCCTCCTGCGCAGCCCGCAGCCAGCTGCAGCAGCATCCAGCTGTCACTCCGACAGCATCCCTCTGCCCAGAAGTTGTTAACTTCCCTTTGTACTAAAATCTGCCTTAACTCAGTGGTCCTGGTCTATGTATAAGCAGCATTCAGACCATGTAGCTCTTGGCTGCTTCTGCAAACAGTGGCAGAAGGGGGCTGCTCACTTCAGGAGCTCCAAGTTGCCCCCCCAGAAGAGTCTGCACCTTCCCACTGGTTGTGTGGGGAACTAAAAGCCCAGAGATGCTATTTTGATGGACGAAGTTAGGTGGCACCAGCACTCTTCCATCCAGAAGTCACTTGAGACCCAGGGCCCAGTTCTCCACAGTCCCACACCTTGTGGCAAAGGGGAGATGCAGAATGAGTTGGAAGTCACTGCTTTGTTTTGCACACACTTTGTAAAGCTTTTCACCCATCCCAGGCAAAGAAAATAACCTGTTTCCTCCCCCATGTCTTCAAGGGAAACTGTACAGCAGGCATGTAAATAACTTGACAGCATCTACTGTAAAATTCACACGTATATTTTTCTATATTTTATGACAGACACAAAACAATGGTTTGCAGGTTTTCCATTCTGCAGAGCAGGTCTCAGGGTAACAGGTCAGATTTAGCAATTGGGATGCCAGTGAAAGGAACAGATCCACAAGCTGAAAGAGTCAGTGCTGAACTGGTTAGGAAAGAGTAAAATCTGAATTCCCAGCTCTTTTTCTTTTCACAGCTGTTAAGAGTTCAGTGGGTTGAACAGCAATCCTTCAAGTTCGTCTGTTGACTCCAACACAAAACTATTATAAACTGTGCCTCTAAAACACGTGATGAAACATTTCTTGAGAGCTATTTATTCCAACTGCAGCGGAGGAAACTTTTCAGAACAGCCGGCATTTGGTAGAGGAAAGGTCTCTTGAGCTTTGCAAACGGAGGAATTATTTCAAAGCTGATGTAAGTTGCTTTTTGATTTTTTTTCTTGCACCATTGAATAAAATAATACTTCTAGCTTTTTTCCCCTCAATGGAAACATGGTCACGTAACACAAAACTGTGTTTAAGTGCCTAGAAGGGTATTTCTGTATAGTTTTCTTTCTTTAATCGTGTGGATTGGGGTTTTTTTAATTTAGCATAGAACTTAACATGATTTAATATTACGTATTTTCTTTCCTCTAATGTTTTCTGTATCTGAATAACAGTTCATTCAGTTACAATATTAATGCGGAATTATGATAGACTGCAACCTTCAATTAAGTGTGTCCTGCAAGCTTACAAATTCCAGAGAGCCAGGAATAGTTTGGGGGTATTTTTTTTCAGATGTTTCTTTTACATCTTTGATCTGAAGTTTGAACTTAAGTATACATGCACATTCTCCTCTAGGCTTTAGCTGTGATAAAGCACTTTCCATGCTGAAAATGGACCATGCAAACATGACCCAAGCCATGCTTGATGCTGAATCCCGCACCTCAGAGAAGAACAACAGCAACGAGTATTTTTACATTCTGGTTGTCATGTCTTTCTACGGCATCTTCCTGATAGGGATTATGCTGGGCTACATGAAATCCAAGAGAAAAGAGAGGAAGTCCAATTTGCTTCTGCTCTACAAAGATGAGGAGAGAGAATGGGGAGAAGCTGTGAAGCCTCTGCCAACCATATCGGGGCTGAAATCTGTCCAGATGCCCATGATGCTGAACATGCTGCAGGAGAGCATGGTGCCGTCCTTGTCCTGTGCAATCTGCTCGATGGAAGGTAGCAGCGTGAGCTCTGAATCCTCCTCCCCAGATGTGCATTTCACCATCCAGGAGGAAGTGCTGGATGCTGAACTGGGGGAAGTGTCAGAAACGCTCCTCAATGAGAGCAGTGAGGGATCTGCGGAAAATATCCACAAGAAGTCCTAGCATTTGTAGGGGTCCCTGGATCAGCTGCCAAAGCATGAGTGGAACTCCCTCTGAGAACTTGTGGTTCTGCCTTCCTGCTCTCCAATGAACTCTCAACAGGTATCTGTGCCTCGGGGCCCAAGGTGTTCCTGAGAGCTGGCAGGACAAGGAAGCAGTGGTACCCAATGCAAAAGTGTAACTTGCACGTAATTGTGATGTTTAATTTTAATTTTTCCATTATTATTTCTTACTGTAAGAGCTAAGAACAAGGAGAATATATATGTATTTTTTTTTCTAACAAGTTAGCTATTACTGGCATGTCTCTGCATATTTCAGAATTCTGCAAATATCTGGGAAATGTTTAGAGAAGTTACCCTAATGCAAGTGCCTGGTTGTTAAAGATGATGGGTAATGAACACTCATGCAAAACTGTGATAGCCTAGAAGTACTTTTACTGTATTTTTCTTGTAACAAACCACAGCCAACAGCAGATTTGCTCAATGAGGCCTCAAAAGCTGAAAATTTTTCCATACTGTAGTTGAAGAGAGATTGTAGCATGGCTGGAAACTGACTTTAGGCACAGAAAGAATGAAAGAAAAAAAAAAAAAGGCACCGAATTTCTAGGATGTTTGTAAAGCCCAGTTTCAGATCCATACCACTGTATCTATTTTTGCTTAAGTTGTACCTGTACTGGCTGGGTCAGGTTCACTAACTTCTGCTGCAATGCAGTCTTTGACTGAGTTACTTGTAGGAAAAAAATATGGTTTTTGCTTTTGTGTTTTTTAAAGATATGTACATTTGATCACTAAAGGCAAAGATCTGGAAGTTAAAGAAGACCTTAAAAGATCTTTGTTACACAGTGTAAGACATTGAAAAGCTTGAACGAATGCTGCTCTGTTATGCCCCCTTGAAAAATAGGTGGAATTCAGAATAGAATTTAACCTAGCAAGGGTGAAATCCTGGCCCCACTGAAGTCATCAGCTGAGTCCTCTTGACTTCAGGGGACATGCACAAGATTTTGTGCTTCTCTGCTGGAGTTAAATTCTCCATATGAGGTCAGTACAACTGTACCTATGTACATCATTGAAGAATCTAGACTTTCTGCTCTATTTAAGCCAGTGTAGATAAACATTGCATTAAATCTTTTTTTTATCAGCTTGCATGTGACACATGCATTTCTATAAAGTCATTAGTAACTAGTTTTTGAAACCACCACAAACTTCCCCCACCAATTTAACAGTACTGTGATTTTTTTCAAATGCTCATGAAATTACTTACTGAATTATTGCACTGTTAAAAGAAGTAATGTTAATATTGTAGCGATGTATGATTGTTTCAATCATACCTTATATTTTATAATAACTTATTACAATGTTCTGATTAGTTCTGAAGCATGAGGGCTGAATAGCCTGAACCTAAAGCATTGCACAGCAAAACATTTGCAAAATGTCTCCACTTATTTCCTGCGCTAAAATAGCTCTGTGATTTATCCAGTAGCATTAGAGCTTGAGAGACAGCTTGAAAAATGTGAACGCTGAACAGCAGAAATGAACTGAGGCAAGTCTGCTGTACTTCTGCTGTTCAGAAGGGAGAACGCTGCTTTTGGCTTGGAGGGTTAATACGATGTAGCCTGCAGAGGTATCACTGTCTCTGAACACAGCGGAACAAAGGCTCCTTTGTGCTCGGAAAGGGCCTGATTCAGTTCTGACTGAAGGCAGCGGGAGTTTTTCCATCGACTTCAGTGAACTTTGGATCAGACCATATAAAGCTTTTTGGTAGATTTACTCCAAAAGGGGCTGTTTTAAGTTTGAAAGAAACCAAATTAAGTTTGGCACTTTGCCTGGAATCACTTGAATCCTGAAACTTTCCAAACGAGACTGACATGCACGAGTTGTCACATTTTCCATTGCTTTTTCTTCATCCTTTTACTTTTGGTATAAATGTATTTGTATCTGTAAAAAACTGATGTATATAATTCCTAACATTGAGTTGTATATAATTGTCTCATGTATTTAAAGTTTATTGTTTCTACTGGCACTAATTTTTATTTAAATAAAGAAACACATTTCCTGGAAAAGTTTCCATGTTTGTTCACTACGTCAAATAGATTTTCAGTAACAAGATCGGGCAAAATTTCTACAGGATCCTTTTCTCATCCTCTTTTTGAAAAGATTTCTTGCGTTTAACAGTACTGCAGCATGGTGGGCTGACTGCAGGGCTGAGCCAGGTGCTCCGTATCTGCCTTGGGTCCATGCTGGTTCTCTGGGGCACTGGGCAGCTTGCTCGTGCTCAGCTCTTGTCCATGTGCAGGCAGGGCTGCAGGGTACCCAGAATCCTCTAGCAAAGTGCTGGACGTGCTGGTGAGGCATTGAGGAGGATGCAAAACTGGCAAACTGCTATGAAAAGTGTTTTGTCACTTATTCAGACTCTCAGAAAGTCTGCATTTTGAGTTTTGGTTTTAAATTTGCACTGTAGCAGATTGGGTTTCCAGTACTTGGCCATGGTACATAGCTGGCGTTCTCACAGGCTTTGACCCTGGGTCTCATTATTGCTGCTAGGGATAGGGGATGTTTCTGGATTCTGGCTCCCAATGCAGGTCAGAAGTGTTCAGAGGCAGCTTTGCACTTCCATATCTCCTCCAAGCTGTGACAGTATGTACAGGGTCATAGGCAATGGCTGAGACCTACTCGCATGGGGTAATTTGAGGTTGTTTCAAAAAGTTATATCTACTCGCTTTCCCACAAAACCTGTTCCCCTGTGCTCTGATCTCTTCACTCACCCCTTCTTAAGTAATTATGAGGCCTGTTCTTAAGGTTCTGTGGATCTAAAGCTATTCATCAGCAAGACTGCATTCCCCTCCAGCAATGCAATCTCCCAGGACACTCACAGTGTCCTGGAATAGTGGGTCAGTAACATTGCATCTTCCACATTTACCCATGCCGCTGTCTCGGTGTTTCAGTGTTTCCATTGCCACAATAATGAATCAAGAGACTTCTGACAGCACTGGTGATAAGAAGGAAAAACAGAACAAAATGTAAATTACAGCTCTGCTTTATGGATCAAAAAGCTAGCTTATTCCAGCAGTTTCTTACATTAAATTGAGCTGCTATAAAGGGAAACAGTGTGTGCTTTGGGACCTATTTACACTGAAGTGAGCTAGTGAGCACAAAAATGTGGTCACCTTCTTGCATACTGCAATGGAGTTATCCTTGGCCCATGGGTTCCAGAAAGCTTGTGTGATAACTTGGCATGTATTTGTCTCTGTCCAAATTAGTATTTTGACAGCAGCACCAGGGGAAAAGAAAAAAAAAGTATTTTAACTATAAAAGTTAATTGGATGTGTAACTGAAAGCAATGATGCCTTGAAGACAGCCCAGTGACCCAAGACTACCAGGAAGCTATTATTCCAAAATAAAAGAAGTGTTGTTAATCTTGAGAAGCTACAGATGGAAGGAAGAAAATTGCCACTATTAAGCTTGTTTCAAAATCCTTTTGACTATTAAGAAGTAAAAGGTAATAATATTATTTTTTTCCAAAAATGACAGACATTTTCAGTGTGCTTCAGTAACTGAGTTAAATCAGATTCAGAGCTAACAGCTCTTGGCTTGAAGACAATGATAATTGACTGTAATTTGACTGAATGGAGATTATTTTATTTTTACAAATGCATTCTTTCTTAAAAGAACACAGCAATTAGGCTCCCATTTCTTGGCAGTGCTATATCTCATACATTAGCTGGAATAGTTAATGCCTGTCGCCTTTGATTGAACAGGAAAAGATGGCCCCATGTGGCATGTGTACATGGTCTGGCTCCAGGACCTGCCGTAAATGTAAGTGCCAGCTCTCAGATTACCACATAGGGATCTGTGACAGTAGCTGGCTGATTTACAATCCTAAACCCTACCAGTGGACAGAATACAGACACACTTGTGAGGTTACTCATTCAACAGGATGAACCTGCTGAAGAATTGGAATGGAAATGCAGAACTTGTCTCTTCCCCTGGCACAGGATCTCCCAGGTTCTCCCAGGACTGCCATGCTCTGGACCAGAGAAAGAGTTAACCAGGGAGGGAAGGTTAACTAATACAAGAGAATTCACTTTCCCAGGGCTGCAGCAGGTCACAGATCATGGTAAGTAGGGCCAGGAGCCTCATGTGTTACAACTCATTGCAAAACTTCTCTCCCCAGTTTGGCCCTCTCACAGTGTGTTCCCTGGATTTATCCCTTTCTCAGACATGTGCCCACATCTACCCAAATAAATCAGTTCTCACAGGGTTGGAAAGGAAGGGAACAGATAAACCATAACAGACATTTCTGTTCCCAAGTCCTCAGTGCATGATGTTGGCCAAAGACAGGTGTACTACTTGAGGACAAGGAGCACACAGGTCCCCAACAGAGACTGCACTTTTATCACAGCCATTTCCATCAAGAGAAGATTAAACCACCTGACCTTACTTTTAATCTCAAAATTCCAAGACCCTGCGAAGACAGAAGGAGTCACTGCCACGTGATAGATGAGCATTCTCAGAGAAGCTCAAAGTGCAGTGCTGGGCAGTAGAGTTGGTTGCACCGATCCAATTGTGTCAAAGCTGGACCACAATCTCCTGTGGCTGTCGACCTACCACGCTTGTGTTATCATCTTTTTAGACCTTATTGTTCTAGTGGGAAGATTATTCCTCCCCGAGTTCACAGTTGCATTTTAAATTTAAAATACGATGTTTGGATCTAAGAGGCATAAAAACTAATAAAATTGTTTAGGTTATTGGTTTTCAAGCACTTATCATATTTGCCTCGGTGTATTTGGTTGATTTGCTTTTGTACTCTTTCCATTTTCACACGCCTCTGCAGTTCCTACTGCATACAGCCAAAAATAGCTGCAAGATGAGCTGCTGCCTTAGTATATTGACACTTCTGTATCCACCTCAACTAGGGAAGAAAATGGAAAATAATACAAAATCAATGAGCATCTGAGTTTTTCAAAGCTTAATTTTGTTTTAGCTTGGGTTTGGATAGGTTTCCAGTTTATATTAGGCCAGGTTAGACTGAAACTTTTGTCATCCAAATAAGTGACTAAAAGACAGATAATAAAGGCTACTGAATGGTGCGTTACAGGCTATGTTCCCATTTCTCTCCCTGAGTAATCTGTTTAATTGTTCTGTGCTTCCCTTGATTATCAGATGATGCTATTTATATTCCTGTCTGTGAGAACAAGGTGTGTTCTTGATAGACATGAAATGCTTGTGATTCTCTGATGAAAGATACAGTGTAAATATAAAAAAATTGCCTACCTAGGAACAACAAACTTTTTTGCTCCCCTTAATACTATTAGATGCTACAGCAGCCACTGGCTACAAATGACAATTGCTAGCATCTGTGACTATCTGGAAGAATGCAGTGCATCCCCCTGGACCTCCTCAGGCCGGCAGAAGCCATGTAAGGCCTTTTCACTTAGCTGATATGAGAGAGGAGGTGCTGGTGAGCAGGGCAGTAGCCCTGGGATGTGGGAGACTAAATTCAGCTCCCTCTTCTGCTCCAGGTTCGCCATGGTACTCTGGAAAAATACTTTCTTTGGCTAAGACTCTCATTTATAAACTGTAAAGAAGAGCACATCTTTGCCGCCTGAGGCTGATGTGAGGATATCTGTGCTGAGAATGTCAGGGTGTTGAGCTCTAATGGAAAGTGAGAAAAGACAGATGATTTGTTACTCTTTGTACTTGGAGAAGGAACCACAAAATTAAAGAATTTCCTCTGGTGTGAACTCCAGTTGTTTAGCTGGGGCCAAAACATGATTCTCCATCCCCTGGATTCACCTATGAATGCTGAGCCTGGAGCAAACCTGTTGTGGTGCTGGTCCCCAGCCTAGCCTTCCCTTGGACAGCTGTCTCTCATCCCAGCAATGAAAATGTTAGCTTGAACAGTGCAGGCAAGAGGATGTGAGATGCACAATGTTTGCAAGAGATTTTGAATTCTGTCCTAGAGAATACACAAAAGAGAAGACTTTCCTTCTCTTCAGGAGGAAAAGTAAACTGTGCACCTCTAAGGATGTATATCCCCCTTCTTTCTCTTCAGAACACCATAAACTGATCAGTCAAGGTTTCCTGTGAGAGAAGAGAGGAAGAGAAAAAGTGTTGCTGCTACTATTTTTTAATAATAGGTATGGAGCTATGTAGTAGCAGACAGACTACTCTTGAATGTTACACAGACAAGCCCTGTGGTGCCTCTTTCAGCGCCCTAATGAAGCACCATCTCATAATTTTCCTTACAATTATCTGATGCTACAAAATGACCCATTGCTATTGCCAATACTGTTAACAACAGCAGGCTAATGAGTATCATTAATTGCTCTTCAGCGCTCTAGCACTGTGCTTCTGCCACACTTGGAAGCAGGGAACACTCTTGACACTTGTAGAGCCACGGAGCGGTGCTGAGATTGCTAACAGCCCAAGCACCACTGGCATAGTTCTCCAGATGTGGTTTACCACACACAGCACTGTCTGAGAGGGCTGGGGAAATTCTTGGGGTTGCACATGCTTCCTTTGCATATGCGTTAATTGTAACCAGTTGCACAGGATTGTACACCAAAGGATGCTGTTGACTTTGGTTAGAAGAGTGAGTGTTATCTAAGAAATGACAGTGAGGCACGACTGATGTGACGGTAGCACCTCTCCATATTTATCAAGGCACTGCTCACTGTGCTGTCACCAAAGGAAACAACAGCAACACCTCTGGCACATTCTGTCGCTCGGGGTCTAGATGTTCAATGTTAAACGTAATTAACTTCAATCACATCTAATTAGCTGCTCTTTGGCCAAGATGTGTATCTTGGTTTCTCACTGTAATTTTCTTTTCTCCTATATTCGTCAAGACTGAAACACAAGATGAAAAGGATTGTGCAGCTTGCCTCTGCAGGGAGCCATCATCAGGGAGGTGCAAATGGCTGCTGAGAGAGCTAACCCTCATCAGTGGTCATCATGCAGCAGTGGCAAGCAAAAATGTTGCCTTAGGGCTGGCTGTGCAAGGTTTTTACTGCTTCAGGTGAGCTATAGATACTGTACTCAGTGTTTGGGTGTATATTTACATACTTAGTTATACATCACTAGTATAATACAACTCATGAAGGACATCCAAAATATCACAGGATTCTTTTTGTCACTGAAAAGAATTTTTTCCACAGCATCTCTTCCATGACCTTTAGTTTGTCTTGTGAAGTACTATCATCAGGATTGATGAGAACATTATATTAATATGGAAAGAAGAGAACATAACATTCATACAGAATGGGGAAAGCTTTGGGATTAGAAGTGTCCTGTATAGGAATATTTGTGAGATACATGCGTGCCAGGGAAGGATCATAGACCCAGCAGTTTAGAGTAAAAGTACTGGACTATTTGAGTCCTTCTATTTATGATGTCTAGACAAAGAGTGAATTTTCCCTCATTTTTCTGTTGAGAACTGCCAGCTTGAACTGGGAGAGTCCAACAAATGGACTTCTATCTGTATATATGTCCCTGATGTGCCTATTTTTTTTCCCCTCACTAACATTTTTCTACAGGACTTCAGCTCAGGGAATTTATTTTTTCATGCCTCTCCTTATCTTCTTTTGCTTTTCTGCATAAAAGACATAGTTTAGGGCCCGTAAGTCAGGTTGAACATAATTTTTTCTGGTTTTTGGCACTTTCTAATGCTGACTGCTACCATCTCTTTCAAGTAGCGCGGTACGTGCTTTCCTAACAGCTATACACGATTCACACACTGACATATGGTTAACATCAATTTTATAGGGGCCTGGAAGTGCAAGGGTTTGTTAATTTTTTCTGTTATAAAGCAGGGCACAAAATTTGCTACTTCTACTGCGGGTCACCAGTTCAAATGCAAACTCAGGACAGGGCTAGCCAAGCTTGGTGTGAGGATTTGATGGCTTTCATGACACTGGCTCTGTGAGACTGGTACTCTCACACACTAAAAGGAAGAAGTTCGAAGACAACAAGAAGACATTTTATGCTTCAATCTGCAAAAGCAGCAGCAAGACTGTAAATTGGGTGATGTGAGGTAGCTAGTGAAGTTTCTGACTGGTGGGGAACCAGTGGAGCCCCCTCCCCAGTGACCTCCAAGCCAGGTCTGGTGGGCTGGGGGGAGCAGTGATGAGCACTGACTGTCCCCAGCTGGTGTTTGCTCACCAAAGCACAGTCCCAGATGTCAGCACTCACAAAAGGCTTCTGGGCCATCAGGTGGAAGGTACATGGGGGGACCAGCCCCTTTCTTACACTGACCCTGATTTTGGAGGGGTGGAGGTTTTTCTCACAAATGTTACAGACAAAGTGGCATCAGGGTTTGGTGACGGGACAGGCAGGCTCCAGGTAGGATTTGGGGAGATAACCCTGCATGCCCACACCCCCTCCAGGCCAGGAAGTTGTCTTTCAAAAACAATGTCACTCCCTTTCACCTTTTTTTCTTTTTGTTCCCTCTGGGCTCTGGAAACACGCACTTTATTGCTATGCATCAACTTCCCTGAACTCTATCTGGGAGATTAATGGTTTATTGAAGAACAGGCAGGATTTAGATTGTCATCGAGAGACCCATAAAAGTAAGCATGTAAAAAGTGTTATGGAAACAGAGCGTGGCCCCTTGGAGTTTTCAAGGGTGGAAGCTGGGCTATCCGCATGCCCTGCATCCAGCTCCTGTGCCTGTTTGCTGGGGGGCACACGTGGAAGGGCAGTGGGAGTTATTGTTTGTCCTGAAAATTAATGAGTCCCTTGTGATGTGATTTGCTTTAAGTGCACCTTTGCACACAAGCTGATTTCTTTTGCAGGCTAGCTGCTGCTTTGTTTGTGTGTGTGTGTGTGTGTCTGTGCATCTTGTACGTCACTGGGAACACATTAATGGCCATCAGGAACATTTCTTTTGGAATCCTCACAGATATCCCTAGTGATCCAATTTGAAGCATTGCCTGGAAAATGATTAACTCCTCTCTTTGGTCTATAAGGGATAGGATTACACGAATCTGCTCGGCCACTTCGGACGACGGCCAGCTCATTCCTGTAGACATCCTCATGTTCCTCTCCGGGGACCTGCGCTTTTAGGGAGTCCTGCACGTAAGCTATTGTTGCATCTTAAGGCCAAACTGTTCCATTTAAGCATAAATCCATAAAAGTGGCTTTGCTACAAAGCC
>NW_010113534.1:0-35508 GCF_000699245.1 Pterocles gutturalis | reverse complement strand
ACAGAAAACAGCACCCTGCTCTAACGTCAGCTACCCCCCTCGGCCTTTTCTTTCCCTGTTTTCCTGATCTTTTTCGTGAGACTCGTTATTGGTCATATTTTTTGTGTGTGGAAATAACGACTTCACATACACCCCAAGTGTTGCGAGGTTAGCTATGCAGTTAACACGCACAGTTGCTGTCTTTGTTCTCGTACTTATTGGAAATTGGCTGAAGTTCACTATTTCCCCATGCAGTCGCGGGACCTGCACATTAAAGCACAGACAGAGCTGAAAAATTAATGCTAGAGTTGTCATGTCACAGCTTGTTTGTTGAGGAATGAGTTTCTTTGGTTAAGGGTTTAAAATAGAAGCTCTGAAGATTTGTTAGGACAGCTCATCCTCGCACACATAGCCGTCCGCTCCGTTACCTTCGATCCAGCGTCTTCCCCCCAGTACTCCAGCTTCCACGGGCTCCCCCGCCCTCCCCAGCACCACAGGTCTCCTTCTGTATACAACAGTAGAAGTAAGAGTAAAGTAGTAAGATCTATCTTTCAACTTTGTATACTTCTTGACAACCTGATAAAGAAGAAGGCTTGCTCTTGGCTCATCTCACTGCAGGGGTTCCCCTAGGAACAGCCCCAAAACTCCTGTGGCCTTGGCCCCCCCAGTGTTTCCTTCATGCTGGTGGGGCCTCCTCACACTGAATGGGGGGCTTTTGCCCAATTTGCACCGGCTTCCTCCCCTTCAGTCATAGATGTACCCAAGAGCCCATTAAGCTGCAGCCTACCTTTAACCTGCCTTTCACAGATGCTTTTTTATTTTGCACTTTTCTCCCCACTCTGCCTTGGCCCTTGTATCTGTTGTGGATGAAGAAAACCGTGGCAGGCTCGGGGCAGACATGCGCTGTGGCCCCGTGGTTGCCTTTGCACGGTGTTTCCGTGCGGCCTGACAGATGTTTTGTTTATGTGCATGGAGTGACTGGAAGTTATTGAAAAACTCTCTTAATTATGCTGGTGGACTTTCAGAAGAAACTGTCCAGTGACAAAAGGCAAAAAATGAGAATTACTGCCTCCAAGGGGGGGTAGCAAGTGGCATGCATCCCAATGAGGGGCCACAAGTGAGGTTTTTGAGAGGGGGAGCCTATACTGGTGGGCTTTTGGGCCCACAGCAGTCCCAATGTTTCCAAGAGAGGCCATTTGCACTGGGGGAGCCCGGGGACGGCGGTGGGCCTAAGGCCATGGTGAGGGGCAGTGGCAGAGGCTTCCCTGTGGGGCTGAGGGAAGGTCCCTCAGGGCCAGGCTGGGGTGGAGGCCCATGCGGGCCCGTCAGCCACCAGGCTCACAAGAAGAATAACAAACCCTGTGATTTTCTCCATAATTGCACCTCTCAGGTGCCATTGCTCACGGCTTTATGCTTTTTCATACCCCCTGAGGCCAGTTATTACTCCCCAGCAGCCACGGCACTGTACACTTTATTGCTTAATTACATATCCCTGGCCTGAGTAACGTCTCTGGTTGCCAGGCTTGTCAAGCCCTATTAACTGATAGTGTTTGCCTTCCAGCTCTGAAAAGCCCAGTGAAAGACGTGCCAAGTTTATCCAACGGATATTTTATCTTTGCTGCGTCTTTAATACAAATAGCTCTGACGTCTACTCATCCTTTTCAAAGCTCCTTTTCAAGGGATAAAAACGAGTGTGGAGAAGTTTGGTGAATGTCTCCCCTGTTGCTGGGGTTGTCCTGCTGGTGGCTGTGCCCGTGGAGGCGGAGGAGGGACATGGCCACTCTGGTGGCGATCGCAGCCATAGTCTCAATCATGGGGTAATCGAAAAGCAATTCCCTACCGCAGACTGAGGTCTGCTTCAGCTTTGCCTTGTTGATATTTGTGAAACCTCTAACTAGGTGCCCTTTCATTTTGCTTTGTCTGAGGCTGATACCGTGTCATCTTCTTTTCTCAGGAGTTTAAAAATTTCTAGTGACTTATGAAAAGGGCAATTCTGTCCGGCATTTTGTGACCTTTAATTTGGGAGAATGTCGTTCCTGAGGATGACTGTGGTCGTTTCGCCTGCTGTGTTCCTCGCAGTGATAATTTTGTGATGATGACCACTCTAGAAAACCAGACTACAGCTTTCTAAGTGTGGACTAAGAAAGCCCATGATGAGTAACTTGCTATACAAGCTGTAAAAAACTGAAAACCTTACCTTCTTAAGTTTACTGTTGTCTAATGCTACAGTGAGTACCCCAAATGAGCCAGCTGGCTTGCAAAATCAGAAGAAAAAATTCTGGTGAATAGTAAGTTTGTTGGAAAAATTATATTTAGGTCATCCCAAAACTATTTATGAATGCAGGTTAAATTCTCTACTTAGTTATTCCTGGGATTTTCTTTTATTCCAGGAGTGAATTTTTCTTCACATTCATTTTTCCCTTTTACTTAACTCAGGGGTTAATGCATTTGCCCACAAATTGGGAATCCCTCAGCCAGTTCCGGTTTGCACTTGGGTGGAGCTGGATAATCCAGTCCCAGTGAATTACCAGCACTGTTGAGTATTTTAGGAAGAAAGGGCAGTACACCTGAAGTTTCTCTCACTGGAATTGTGTCCCCATGGTATAAAATACATGTTACCTGAGACAGAAAAAAAAAGTCAAACACTGCCTAGTTCAGTGGTTAGCAAACACAGAGGCAAGAATATACTGGATTTCAGTTCCTGTTCTGGTCACTAATATAAAATTGTACAAGCACATCATGACACTGTAAGATTTGTCTATCCTGTAGGCTGGCAGCCATAGTGCTCTCATGAGATGAGGATTCCCTCAGGGCCTGGGTAGAAATCAGCCTGTATCCATTGCTTCTTGGATTCAATCAGGGAATTAAATACCCTATCCTCTCATTTCTTTTACTATTTATAATAAGCAAATGTTTCGTTGAAATCACTGTGTTTCAAGTCAAAGCCATGTTGTTTTTTCTTACTTTGGTGAGGAAACATCAACTTACCTAAATTTGTAAATCATCTTTTTGACTAAAAGCAGTTACTCTCATGAATCTGTCAAGGTGAGACCTCATTTGCTAGCTGCTAAAAGAAGGGGTTAAGAAAGCAGCTCAACTCCTGGAGCTTGCAGTCTAGGAGAGGAGATGTGGTAAACAGAGAGATGAGACAAAGTAGTCTCATATGTGGTTTGGGTGACATGGGTCATGCAGGCGATAGACTATATGCAGGTATTAGTCATCTGGCAACTGTGTCAATATTAAAAAAAATCCTGAAGACAATAATTGGATCTCGGTCACTGCTTCAATATGCTTGTTAAAGGTGATGCTAGCTACTGCAAACTTTTCTAGTGCAAGCATTAGGGAAATATTCAGCTCATGAGACAGAAAGATCCATTTGACCTCTTTTCTTCTCAGTCTGTCCCGTGCATAGAAAAAAAGGAGGGGCTAGGCTGACATTTATATTTCTGAGAAGAAACCAGCCTGTCTTTAAATTGTTCTTTGGGTTTTTCCATCTGATTTTATAAATCACATGTTATTTTACTGCACACTTAACTGGAAACAGACCTAAGAGTTTTGATGAGAATATGTCCTGTCTTTTTCTTAGTAGCTGCTAGTACTGGGGAAGGTGAAGTGGACAGAGTGTCAGGGGAAAAATCCTACGAAATACCAACTGTTAAGCACAGGCTTTTGGACTGGCTTGGGAAAGAGAGATCGCTCACAGTGGTCTCTACAATTTTGCTCATTTTCTTTTACATCTGTTTTTGCTGGGAAAAATAAAATTCCTTTCAAAGTAATGAAGGATGAAAATACCAGGCATGACCTATATGAAGACTTGAATTTCAGATGCACCTCTACAGGTGTTTCTAGTTAGCTAATGGAGCCAGCTAATAGTGCTGCAGTAACTTCTCACAGTGTGTCCAATCTGATCCATGCAGCAAACAGCTGAAAAGTTGCCCCATGACAGGTGTGGTAGAGACTCAATGGAAATTCCAGAAGCAGATTTTAAGAGGACTGTTACATCCCTGCAGGGTCTGACTGCAAACTGTTGTACTGAGAAAAAGGCAGAATGGCCCAGAGCGTGGTGGCAAAGCAAACAGGACACTATATGGTGGGTTATATACCCTGCATCCCTATATGAAGGACAAAGATACTCAGTCGCGCTGTGGGATAGAAAGGAAGACACTGGTCTGAGCTGCCAGATCTGGAAAGAAGATAGGGTAGCTGGGAGGAGGTGGACCCCATGGCTGTGAATTGGTGGTGGGGCATAACACAAAAGCAGGAGTGCGAGAGTAGTCAGGAAATCTGCTTGCATTTGACAACATGCTGCTTCATTTTGAGGTCTTGTATACAACTGCTGACCCCTTCTTGATGAAGTTGTAGTGATCAGGACAAAAAGGGGTCTTCTTTGAAAAATCTCAGGCTTACATCAAAGTCAAGTCTGATCACTAGAGGAACCAGGAAGTTGTACCAGAGCCAACAGGAGTAGACTCTAGCTTAAACAAACAGCCTCTGCTCTGTCCTTGATAGTTAACAAGAAACAGAGGTCATTCGTACATGTCTGGAGCAGAACCATCTTCTCCTCACTGCGTACAGTAACAGGTCTGTGTCTGACATAAACCATTCATTGAGATACTAAGGTGGTCCAGAGCTCATCAGTTTGGATCTTTTGCATATGAATGTCTTCAAGGAAACTATTACACTGTTCTAATCTTAGTGGAAGTAGCAGCTGCCTAATCATTCCCCACATGCACGTGGGTGTCTGCCTGAATTTTGCATAGTAATTGATATCTACTATTTGCTGCCTCAGATTTGTTGCAGGTTAATGCCCAGCCATTGAAATCTAATTTCTGTGTATGTTAGGATGTGCTGATCTTTGAAGGGAAGCGTGTAATATTCTGGCTTTGCCTGTGTAAATGAATGCATGGCTTTCTTTAGTTGCTAGTTGACAGAGAGAATGCAGGAGCCAGCATAATCAGCAGCTCCAGGATTTATCTGTTAGCAAATATAGGCAAGAGAAAAGCAGCAGCTTGCACTGGAGATATTCTCATAAATTCAGTGAGTAAACGCACAGGATTTGCCTTATGACCTGCCAGACTACTGACAGTCCCCAATCCTGTAGCACTGCTTAAGTGTCAAAGTTCACTAAATGCATTTACCTGCTAGCACTCTGTAGCTAATATTCCTGTCTGACCAAAAGTACATCCCCCCTCACCCGGACAAGTAATTTACAGATGCATCATGAATTTTATTTTAAATTTTGTTTTTTATTTTAAATTCAAGAGAAGCCTAGAGTAACAAGCTAGTCAAAGGGGAGTTTTAAGGAGATTAGTCTCAACAGAAGAGTTTAACTAAGACACATAGCTTGGAGACAATATCAACAGGTGAGATCCTTTCCTTTTTGTCTTCAAGATGCCAGAGCTGCTTTTTTTTTTTTTTTTTTCTTTTTTTTTCCCCCAGGGCACTAATCACCCTTAATCTCCCCAGGCAGCCTCCCTGGGGGCCCTGCTCTCCACCCTTGCCCAGGACCCCCCAGTACAGCCCTGGCTGGGACCACCAGTTCCTGCACAGCTCTGGCCAGGCTGTGGGTGCTGGACTCAGGGCCTGGGAAGCCTGGGACAACCCGGCGGGGAGGAAGGGGGGTCAGGGGTGGCTTATCCCTGTGATGTGCTCAGGGACTGATGGCCCCAACCTAGGCTGCAAGGGAGCTCCCGGGCCATGGATGCAGGTGTGGGTGAAGCACCAGGTGAGGCTCATCAGGGCAATTAAGGCTTATTAGTGCCCTCAAGGCTTTAAGATCTTCTCCCACAGTTCTTCTGTTTGCTCTCAGAGGATGAAAGAGAGGAAGGTGTTACTTTAAGTACTGCTTTTGTGGCTGGAGGGTGTGTTTTCAGTTCTTTCTTGTCTCCTACATTTGCAATTGTTTTTTATTTTTTGTGTACAGGAATATCCTGTTGTAGTAAAAAAGCAGCCAGGCTCTTCTGGGGGAGGAATTTGTAAGTGTGGCGAGATGTATTGTGGTATCTTAGCAGGTAATAACGCATCTCTATGGGACAATAGCTTTACAGATTCTGTTTCTCCTCAGCTTTAGGGATTTTTGTAGGTGCCTGTAACAGATGAGGAAAACATGCCTTCCACCTTGTGGGCTGCTTGGAGGGGGTGGAAGGGGTCACCCTTGTAGTTTGTTTAGTGTGGGTCAAGCCTAGAAGATCATGGAACCTGAATTTTGCTGTTGGTTTGTCTGGGGAAGCTGGGAAGTTTCTAGTGTTTTGCGTGGCAATGTGTTCTTTGTGCTGTAAACCCATGGTTTGAAAACTGTGATATGACTCACCACATTTAAATGTTGTGTTCAGTCGTTCATCCCACATATTTGCTGAGTGACCCACAGACCAGTGTGTGGGAGTGTTATGTGGTGTGTATCCCCAGCTGTGCCCAGTTCACAGAGGATGTGTGTATATGGGATACATTTGCTTGAGAGCCTGATGTTTTAGCGGGAAGAGCTCATGCTTCTGAGCTTTGTGGCTCACTGCTTCAGTCCTTGATTTGGCCAAAATGCCCTATGGTGGTGCACTCAAAGCTCTGAGGTTTGCTTCGGTTGAGTAGGGAAGTAAAGAGGGAGCAGGAGACAGACTTGCAGATACCACAACACAGGCACCATAACCCTCGTGCTACAACTGCACTAGGTTAATTCTAGCTTCTATAAATCTAAGATAAACCTTAATGGTTTTTTTTTTTTGTGATTTTTGTTTTGTTTGCTGCTTTTTTTTCTGTAAAGCCAGAAAGATAAGCAAACTCTCTGACAGGAGTTCCCTTTCACTAGTAGTCTCTGCTGTTGTCACTGAACTTGGACAGAGGCTTTGTGTATAAATATTTCACTGGTCTTTCTAAGCAGAAAAGTCAGTGAAAGGTGTTACCATTGGATTTGAGATTCTTCAGTAGATTTGGCTTATATGTGTTTGTCCATGCCTGTGTGTGCACTCATCTGTGTGTATGTATGCTCATACGGTGCAAGAACAAAAGCTCTGATAGCAGGGGAGGTTACATCAAAGAGCTGAAGAGTGACCTGAGAACCAAGGTCACAATTTAAGTATGCTGCTGTGTTCTGATGTTTCATATGGAACATCAATGTCTGTGAGAATGGTAGCTCTGGGACAGAACACAAATTTTTTCTGTCTTGAGTACATGATCCTTTTGGAAGGTGTTGTAAGCAAAAGTATTCTGGAGCATAATGAGCAGAGATACCAAGAGGTGGAAAGAATGCATTCCTTGGGAGCTCTGGGGTATGTTAATGGCTCCTTCCTGTTGCATTGATTCCCAGGCTTTTCTGTTGCTTGCTGTCTGGGGGCAGCAGTTGTCACCTGGAACTGGAGGCAGAAATTGCAAAGAACAGTCAGCATCAGTGGATTGGTCTTTGGGTACTGTTTTTATAAAAGATATATGAAAAGTTTCGTGGAAAAAACTGCCAAAGCATAATTATTACATGGGGATCTGTCCGTGAAAAGCGATGCGTAGGCAGAGACCAAGTCTCAGGATCTACTGAATTACTGGCAAAAGAGGGTCAAGGAAACGTGGAAATTCACTAAAAATTTCCCAAAGCTATTTTTCATCTGAAGTTATGAAAATGGCAAATCCTGTTCAAAGTTGATATTATCTTGCTTTTTATTTGTTGTTCATGTCACCATAGCACTGTAGCAGTATGTGGAGGTAAAGGAATAGGCTGCACTGCCCTGGCTGATGTGAGCGAGCACAGTGCCACCACAGTCCCCTGTATCCCTGTGGACAGGAGAGCTGCTGCTTCATGCAGGTATAAGCTGGCATCAAGGTGTGCTAGACATGATTTAGTAAAATCGGCTGCTGGTGTTGGAACCTCCCTGTTCCACTACGTAATGGCAGTGCAACCATGGCTGGCATTTTGTCCCTGACTGAAGTAGGAGATGCCCAGCAAGACTGCAGTCTGGGAAACTACTGTTTCTCACAGAGGCCAGGTGCTACACAGGTCCTAGTGCTCCTCCTGACTTGTATTCATGGTTTTCTTCTCATTTTCAGGCACTGCATAGTTTCTGGGAACCATAATCACAGCTGAAATCCCACTTTGCTAGGGGCACATTCCCTGTTTTTATTCTTGTAATTGGATTTTTATTAAGGTTTGAAGTTATTAAACCGACCAGTGTGGTCTCTGGTGCTGAGCAACAAATATCAGGATGCTGAGGGATTATTCTGGGCAACTGTTATTCTGTGCTTGCCTTGCTTTTATTTTCTTCTGTATACATCCATTAAAGGGTGTTCTTGGAGATGGTGTGCTAGATGGCTCTTCTGGTCTGTCAAGTAATACCCATTTTTATCTTCCTAAGCTTTACAGACATACTTATCTAGGAGGAAAAAAAACATTTACACAGAAAAAGCTTATTAAAATATTTACAATAATGGACCAAGATATTGTGTTACTGATGTAAGCCTCTAAAATTTATTCAATCCATCACATTATGGTAACTACATATGGTATGTGATGGTGTTACCATACATACATGGTGATACCATCACATTACGGTATTACACTTAGACTTCAAAAGGATTATTCTCTGCTAGGGCAGTTTGCATCTTTCTATTCTGCAAAAGTGGAAGGAAATATTCTTTGTGTTGTACTGCTAAGCTGAGCAGAACTTGATGTCTGAAATTCTTGGGCTGATATGCATGGAAACACAGAAGGACCTTTCGAGTCACTCTCAGGAAGGCTGAAGTTTCAGCACACATGAGGCAGTAAAATTGTATCTCCATGAGAAGAAACTAGCTTGTGCAAGCACTGCTGTGCATGAGCTGGACTTGCAAGCTATAACGGGCTTTGCGAATGAATGCTTGTGTAAACCATCACTTTCAGACAGTTTGACCTTTTGCAGATATACAGAAATGCAGAGGTAACAAAAAACAGGTCATGGGGAGAAAAAAGCTAGTCATACTTGTAGTGAAGGCAGATAGCCCGTGACACTGCTGGAGTTTAGCCCACTGGTAGGCCAGTGGGTAAAAGCTTTCTAGATAAAGAGCTTTAGATGTGGGAAGAGTACTGTCTGAATTAAGAACTGATTTTTAGCTTATCTGTATTATGCCAAAACTGTTAAGTTCCTTTTTAGTCCCTTGTTTCCACAAAGGGATGTGGTTCCTTGTGACGCACCACCTCAAAAAATAGCTTAGTTCCTAGCGGTGGAGTCATAAAGAGTACCTGAAGCTTACTGCCCTCAGTGTGACTGAAATAATTGTTTAAAAGTGAAGAGGGATTGTTTGGGTTTGTGTATCACATGCGCATGTAAATAAGGCACCTAGATACCTATGTTTGCTGTAAAATGGGTTTATATCACTACAGTCAAAACCTTCAAGTCTGCTTAAGGACAGAATTTAAGGAGCTCTGCCTCCACAAGTGCTCTGAAATTGCTGATTTGGTTATTTTTAGAAGACCTTGGCTTGCTTGGACTACCATAGCAAAGAGTACTGCTTAAACCTGCCCTCTGCCACAACTTCGATGTTGTCTGGGTCTGTTTGCCAAGTGCTTGGTGTGTTCTGGCACCACTGTAAACTATGGCATGCTGAGAGAGTTCTGTGTGGCCCTCTGGGAAGGGCCTCAAGTGAGCACAGGGGCTGAATTTAGGTGGCTGCGATCTCTCCAAGCTCTGAATAACTCCAACAGTTTTTTTTCTGTGGGTGTAAACCATGTCAAACAAGCAGGATGCACTGTTAAACACAAGGCAGAATTGGGGAAGGGCTACTCGAAGTGGTATTCACTAATAGTAACTCAAGTGTTATGCTATAGGTCCTTGGTGTACTGGTTTAGTTCTTCTAAAATTGCCCTAAAGCCAGTGTTTGTGAAATTGCTCTGGTTGTGTGCAGCAGTCCTGAAGAATTCAATTTGCTGGGCCTGATGAGAGAGGCTCTCACTGTTAGATGCATCTGACAAAGATGAAGTTTCCCTGTTCTTGTGGGATGGGGTCAGTGAGTGTGAGTAGCAAAGCAGGCTCTTTAGACATTCGGTGCTCATGGAGAGTGGTCAGGCTCACTGCACACACAGTGAAATGGACCTTTTTGACTTGTCAGGTATGTGACTGTTGATGCACCACACCCTCTTAAGATATCTCTAGTATTCTCTATAAATAAGTGGTATTGAGAGCCCAGATCTATGAAACATAAGGATGATGAGAGAGCAACTCTTCCTTGGTTTTCTGGTGCTCTGCTTTCTCCAATGGTAGGGAACGTGAACATGCATTTTCTACAGTCCTATCGGGTCTTAAAAATATAGTTATCTTAAAATTCTGGTTCAATCCCAAAGCATTCTAAAGCTTCTTACACTTCTATAATTTCTTCTCTGACTATGCAAAATCCTTCATTTCGTTTTACTCTTATTAATGGCCCACAGGACCTAATTGTGCAGTCACATAGTAGACTATATATATATATATAGACTTTATATCCTGCTAACCTGTGTGATGTGTGTGTGTCCTGAGACAAAGCTGTGCTTCTGGTGTATTTTGTGGCTATAACTTGAAGATTTTTGTAATTAATGTCTATCTGACTTTTTATTAGTTGAGCGGAAAGTCTCACAAAAATAACTAAAAAACCCCAGTACATGGGAACGCACGTTGCTGAAACAATGGACTGGTCACCTGTTTCCTGCCAACTAGTCCCTGCAGAGCTGAAGGGTGGCACCTCTTCAGGTTGTCATAATGGTCATAGAGTCAAACTCGAGCTTTCTTCTTGCCAGGCCTGGTACACGACCACAATGAGAAGGAATAAGTCTGGTTGCTTTGTTGCCCTCTGTAATCCCTGGTTGTTGCCTTTTACAGCCCTTCTGATAGAGGCGATGGATTCTGTTTGAGGGTGGGATGTTGGTTAGTGCTGAGTTGCTATAGCTTTAGCTCTGGGTTTTTTTGAATGCTTGTATGAAGCAATATATTTGGGGCTCCAGGTTTTGGAAACCCACCAGGGAAGACAATTAGAGTGTATAAACTAGGGGAGGAGACGGTGCAATTTTAAGCAGCAATGATTTAGAAAAAGCTGCATCAGGCTGAGGATGGTAAATACCTTTAGCATATGTACATGCCTGATAGAACGGGATATTCTGTGACATTCATGTCTAAAATATCCTTTTTCTTCTCATGAGCTGTCTGGCCCCCTTTCCCTTGGAGCTCTTGGTGTTCACTGTCTGAATTGATGATGTGGATAAGATCAAATTCAACCTGACACAGTAAGTCAGAGGATGTGAAATCCTCCCTATTCCCAGCCTCCCTGTGGGCAAACAAACAATTCACCTTAGAAAAAAGTTTTTTTGTTAAGGATTGAGACTTCTGGTTTCAGTGAAATAACACTGTTTTCTGTATGTGGAGGTAGTCTGGGGGATTATTTGTGTGGGGGTTTTGTTTGTTTGTTTTGTTGCATGGATCTACCTGTGATCCTTCAGGTGATGTATTATGAATGGATTATTCAGTGCTGGCAATTCGTTCCTTCCTGCTCTCCCTGGCAGTCACCTTCCTCTGAAGAGTGGGCATCACTGGCCATGGGATCAGACTAAGGGGCAGTGCTTCAAAGTGTCTTTGCCTCTTATGGGGACACTGACATTTGGAGAACAAATATGTAGGTTAAGAGATAAACCCCACTGCTCCTTTTGCTTCTAGATACATAACTATTATCTAATTGCTAGGTTGTCCTCATTAATTTTTTTCTTAGTCTCATACCAAGACAGAGCTAAGGGCCATGTCTGCCCAGGAGGGGCATAAGAGGATAGCTACCAGAGTGAGTAACTTAAACATCAGCTTTAGTAGGTGACTAAAGTATCAGTTAAATGGCAGCAACAACACTGAACTGAGTGTTGAACTGGAAGAGCTGCTGGGAAAACAGGAATTCTAACAGGAACTGTTCCATTAATTAAAACTCTGCAATAGGCATGGTCGTTGCTCTGTTTGTGCTGATTTGTTCTATCCAAAGCCCAAGAGTAAGCAAAAGAAACAATCTTGATGGGTATGTAAGCAGAAAGAACTCGAATGAAAAATAGGGGCAGGTGGAAAGAATGGGGTGTCAGGAAAAGAATGATGTCTCTTGGAACAGAGCTCAATTTTTTTTCCTGTCTGAAATAACCTCCATTATATAACCTTAACTTTGCATTCACATTATAGGACGATTACATTATAACATAAACTTAGACTTGAAGATGTGTGGCCTTTGGCTTTTCTACGCTGTTTTAGGTAACACACCATTTAAGCTTAGCAACCTTTTAAAAAACAAAACCCCAAGGACAAACCAGTTTGTTTGCATCCAATCGTGATGTTCTGTACTTTCCCTAGCCACAGGTAATGTGATCCTTACTTAGTATTGCTTATAGCTAAATGTAATGTTTAGTCTTCAAAATTTTATAACATGGATGACTAGCAAAGTTTTACCAGCGAGCTTGGAAATTTCCTCTGAGTTATAAATGGTGTCAGCATTAATATTTGCATGCGTGAAGGGAAAGATCTTGACTCTTTCCAAATTTGGCATTTACATGTCTGAGGTTAATGTTGTCTTTTAATTGCATAATGCATCACGATGGCTCCAAGCCCTCTCTGCACATTCTTCTCTGTGGGACAATCTCCACACTTTGTTGCATGCGTGCTGGTGTGACATGGTCTAATTGACTCTATTTCTCACAAAGGTATTGTGATGTCAGTAGAAGTTTTTGGAACAAATCCATAACAATGAGTAGTAAGAAGTTGTCAAGTCTGACTGGTATAACCCAGGTATTTTGAAGGAATTCAAATATGAAATTACTGAACTGTTGATTGTGGTGTACAATATATGACTTAAATTAGCCTTGAGACCAAAGGAATAGTAGACAGTTCTTAAGAAGATCTGGGAAGCTTAAGATGGGTAAGAATGACTTTCTACAAGGGAAAACTATTAGGCAATTATAATAAATAATATCGAATGAGTAGACATATGGATATGCTGAAGAAGAGAGGTTTACATGGCGTTTTGCAGGGAAGCACACATCTATCATATTTTTGTAAGGTCCCAAAAATTAAGTGGCTAAGCCTCAGTCTGACATGTTAGAGTGCTAGAACTTTTTAAAAAAAAAAAAAGAAAACACAAAAAACCCCCCCAAAAACCCAAAACAAACAGCCCCAAAACACACACTCAAAATTTCTCACCAAGACTGAGTTGGGAATAAAGCATTAGTTTTTCACAGAGGAGTGGTTGTCAGTAATAAAAAGGCAAAAAAAAAAAAAAAAGTTGAAAAATATTTTCAAGGAAAAACGAAAGAGAAAGCCTCATTATGCCACTAACTTCATAGTTTGTTCTTGTCTTGCCTAGTCTGTGTGGTTTTGGTTCTCTCATAGTGTTCAGAAGGTTATGTGAAGATGTAGTATGTAGTGAGATGCAATTCTTAAACTGAAGATATGATGTTAGAGGGTGGGAAAGGCAGCTCATAGCAGTTTACAAAATCAGAGTAGGTATGGAAAAGGTGACTACTGAAGGCAGATTCAGTAGTTCTCATGATACAAGGACTATAAGTACATAATGAAATAAGCAGCTGACAAGTTTAAAACAAACAAAAACCCCTTTTTCCGTAGAAACGTAATTAAGCAATGGCATGCCTTGCCACAGGATGTTTTGAAGGCCAAATGATTCAAACCATGATTACACAAATCAATGGAAGAAAAAAATCCATGAACAGTAGATACAGTCTCTGGTTGAGGAAGTTCAGAGCTGGGAGGATACACTAGGGAAATATTATTGTATACTTGCGCTACTTTCTCTAGGCATTCCAGCTGCTGTGGGGGAAAATTGGCAGATTACATAGATCTTTGACCTGACCCTGTATGTTCAGTGTTGCTGGGGAATCTCCCTCGTATATTCCAAGAAAGCTTCCATCCTTCTTCAGATTTATGCCCTGTGAAAGTCTAACTCCTGTGGACATATATAAAGTCAAAGAGAGTCAAAGCAATTTTCTTATTTCCTGCAAGAGATTGTCAGTGTGCTCTGCTAGGTCTACTTACAAATCAGAACAAAAGAAGGCAGCTCATCTCATCTCTTGGTTTCTTAATACAAAGTGATAAAATAGACCAAGCCTGGTGGAATTTCCCTTAGTCCAGTAGTTGTACAGCAAACCTGTTTGCTTCTCAGTTTGCTCCTGCAGTATGTTTGCTTACTTCAGTAACATACCATTTTAAGAGAGGTTATGCTGCCAGCTGATTTTTTTTTCAATTTATTTATCCCTAAGTTACAAATTCTCTTATAGACTCCGAGATATGTATCCTAGGAGTCAGACCCAGCACAACAAACATGCCAAAAGCTTGTTATCTGTCTTCATAACAAAATTAAGCTATTAACTGAAGGGTATGCAAGATATTTCGATTGTTTATGATGCTGCTGTTGTATCTAGCATAATTTGCTAGCATATCTCACTGCAGTGGAGTGTGTGTGGGGTTTTTTGGTTTGGGGTTTTTTATTTGTTTATTTTTTTAAAACAGAGTAATTTAATTCCCACACATTTCAGAAACAGTTGAAAGTTTTCTCAGAGTTTCCAGAAAAAGTTCTGCCTCAATATCCAAAAATAGAAAATTTCAGCAAAAAAGGTTGTTTGAGGAAAGTTAAGCATGGGTGAACACAGGGATTTTGCAATCTTCATGTAGTAGTGGTGGTTTTATACATATAATAGTAGCACACTGGGGACTTCTGAGAGTTGATTTGCTTTTAATGTTTTCATGTATGCTAGTGACAACTAGTTATGCAGATTTGTTGAGGCAGGTAGCTGCTTAGACCGGTTTTTGTCCCAGAATTTGAGGAAATTAGCTTTTATTTCCTATGTGCTATTCCTAAAAAGCCCTAATAATATTCAAATATCCCAGCTTCAAATTTAGAGAATCCAAGCTGCGTGCTTGCATGCCATATGGAAAATGTTTAACTTGGTAGCTTAAAATTAACCTGTGCTCTGGTTAGAAACTAGGTGAACAGCTGTGGAGATCAAAAACCAATGAGTAATTGGATCTGCTATCTTTGGGAACAGAATCTATTACGTTTTTTTATTTTACTATACATTTGAATGCTCTGCAGGATGTTGCCAGGAATGCAGCTAAGACAGCAAGCAGGTTTTAATGAGTGCAGTAGCTGTGCTGCCTTTCCAGGCTGGTGGCATCCCTCCCAGGTAGTCTTTGTTACGTTGGTTGGAGTTGGGTTGAGGAAATCTCTACTGCTTTTCTTTCTGAGGTTCCCTGGGCAAATACCCCAGATTTCCAAAGAATATTAGCCAACAGGAAGATAATATCTTTTTGATTGTCCTTGTGGGCTATCTCAGTACGTCTGCCTTCAGACAGCAGCTCTCAGGTGTTGTTGCCTGGAAGGTGAGCTGTTCTTCCTGCAAAGGGCAAATTCTGTGCTTGGGGTCTCAAGCTGGAATGGGCAGGCTAAGCTCTATGTGCTGTGCCTGCCTCTTGGGTGGGAGGCCATGGAAACTTTGCAAGTGTAAACTAGCGAAGCCTAACTAATCCATGCACCAGAGAAATCGACTGACTTAGGAGTGAAAGGCTTTACTTGCTGGTTTCTAACTGAAATTATAAATATTGTGGTTTTGGAGCTTACAGGGAAATGAATGGATCAAGCAGAGCAGGGTTTTCCTTCGGAAGCAAAACAAACTTCGGAAGTTTTTGCGTAGTTTTTGTTTATACAACATCTCTAAGAGTTTTCCTCACTGATTATTTGACAAGGTTTTGTAGAGAATGATGCTTATTTAAGAAGATATCTAAATCACAGGTTGTTTTCCCTAGTGAGGTGTATTTATGCATGAACCTTCTGCTGTGCCCTGAGACACGGTCTGCATACAAAGTGTGCTTTCGGGGAAAATGGACAGCCTTGCCTTCCTTGTGTCTGTCTTCAGAACTTTATGCTTGAAGGTAAAGGAAAAAGATATTGGTCTCCCTTGTTTGTCAGGCAATCCCATTTTGTATTTGTACATTTTTAAATTCAAGAACTGTGGCCCCTGACTGGTTGCTGCTGCTGCTTCGTAGCTGTCCCTCCTGCATTTGGGTGGGTGAAAGGGCGAGCAAGGACCTCTCCAAAGGATGCAAGAGGTGACTGATCTGTGATCCTGCTTTGCCAGTAGGTAAGCATGGTAGTGCAAGAGAGCTGGCTCTAATCATGTTTGGGCAGTAGGTAAATGCAACCGTGCAAAAGAGCTGGCAAAAGGCCACTTTCAGTCCTCCAGATCTAGGGATTGCATGAAAGGTGAACAAAAGTTTCCCAGCAGAAAAACTGTTGTTGTGTGTTACTCCCTCCCCATCCATCTGGCATACTGTCATACCAGACCCTTGATGAGATGCCTGAACACAAAGGTTCATGTTTCAAATCTGTTCTGACTTTTAGATCCTGATCATAATAGCTTTGAGTACTCTGAGGTGTATTTTGGGAATAAGACTCATATTTGTCATCTTTCTTACTCTTGGTTTTGGTGTGTAGGGGGAGGGAGCTAAGTTGGATGTGTTCAGTGTTACTGTACCTGTTATGTTGGTATTTGCAGATTAAATGAAAATGTAGCCTGGCAAAAGGATTCACACTTGGGAAGCTGTGGTGTATTTTGACTCTATTGGTGCTGTGGAAAAGTGATGCTCTACAGAACCTCTTTTGAAGAGGGACTGCCACACAGAAAGCCACTGTACCTGTGCTGCAGCTTGGACCTGGCTGAGCTGGGGGTTTGCTGAAAGACTTAGGAGAAGAAAGGAGTTGGCTCCAAGCACTTGAGGTTTTGCTCAAACTTCTGAGTGCTTCTGTCTCCAGTATGAGAGCTCACAGGGCAGGAATGAAGCTGTAATTTTCTGAGTACCACAATAAACCTGATTTTTCTCAGCTAGGTTTGGTGGTGGTCAAGCAGCTGTCTTGGGGCTGGGAAGAATTGCACAGACTGGTACTTCTCTAAGTGGAATTTGGTGGGGCTGTGATGTGGCTCAAAGTTGGTTGCCTGTGGACAGCTAGAAAGCTTACTGCCAAGTTATTTGAGGAAAGCGCAAGCTATCTGTGTATCCACTGTACTGCTGTGGTTTCCAAAATTAAGGCTGTGCCCTTTTCCCTACTTAAGACTTTCTTGCTTGTTCCTTGTCCAAAGACGCTTATGAATTAGAAATGCTGGGCTCGGTCAGGGAACTAGAGCTTTAGTGGACAGTGCTCTTGTGATTTCCAATATTTTTTGGCCAGTATGTTGCACTGCTTTGTTTGTTTACACCAAAATGCTCCAGGAGTTGGTTTTTTGGAATGGTGGTAACTGCTACCCCAGATATGGTGGTAACTGCTTTTGGCTCAGTGCTCTATGAGCTGCAGTTCCTCTACAACAGATGGTAGCCTTTGAAATGCCCTGGTTTTGATGCTGCTGGGGACTTCTCAGAAAACCTTTGTTTATATGTAAAGACATCCACCCCCCTACTTCCCTTGCAAAAAATCCGAGTCCCAGTGAAGTCAACAGTGCAGCCACCACAGAAAGATGTTAAGAGATGTTTTCACAAGGCTACAGATTCTGGCTGTCTGCCCAACTAATAATTAACATTTTGATATGGTGAAAAGAGGAATCTAGAACTTGTACAAACTTTAATATATGATGAGAGAATTAATTTCTGGCCTTTTTTTGAGAAATAATCAAACTCACAAATTATATCAAAGAGCAGTGAGTACCCACTTAATGCAGTGCAAGTGGGCTCTATTGATCTCGTAGCAGATGAGGCGTATTTATTTGCTCAAAAGTGCATTGAGTCAGAGAGAGGCCTTGTACTGAAATTTTCTGTTTGCTCAGTCACCCTTAACATAAGAATCTGATAATAACAAGAAAAAGTATTAATAAAAGGAAAAAGGAGGAATTCCTTTCTTGACACCCCTGCCTCCCACTGGAAGATGTATTTGGCCAAACCAGGGCTGTGGACCTGGCTATACCTCTGTGTGTGGTTCGGAAAACTAAAAGCAGGGCATAGAAACTTCCATGAAGAACCAGAATCAGTCTCACTTGTCTGATATCCTCTTGATGACCGGAGGGAATAAATGTCTGTGGAAGTAGTATTTAAAAAAACACCAAGCCAACAACAACAAAAATCTAAACCTCAAACCAGCAATAAAAGAAAACCAGCCCCCTCCAAGGCATATATTGGGTGATCCTTCACCTGAAATGCTCTCCAATTCCTTTTCCAGTTCTTCAGTCTTCTTTTTGAGATAGGGGAGAGTAAAAAGGAAAGCGAATACTGAATTAAATATAATGTGCAACAAGTGAACAGTGGGTTTTGAATAGAATACATTTTCCTAACACTTGATTTGGTACTTTTGGCTGCTTTCTGACAATCTGCTATTTTACGTGTTATCTGCAGCAAAATTTGGAAAACAGACGTGAATACTAACAGCAAAAATGGATGTAGTCACTGCACAGGAACAGTTAAGGATGCTTTTCCTCATGTGAGTTACTTTTTATTGACAATAAATTCTATTTTCTATTTAATGACCTAATTAGCTAACACTGGGAAATTTGTGATCCTTCATAGTTAGGCTTTAGTTTTAATTATCTGGAATGAGGATTTAATCTCTTTTTTTTGTTGTTGTGTTTTTGTTTTGGTTTTATGATCAACAAACTCTCTTGCACTGTTTCTCTCCCCATTTCACTTTTTCAGATTGTTTAAGAGAATGTTGAGTAGCACAGGTCCCAGTGTAGATTCTTGGAGGACCCTCTTATAACTTCTTTTGATCTGAAAACTAAATCTTAGTTTCAGTTGTTTAACAACTTACAAATTCTTGAAAGACGCTGCTCTATCCTAGAGCAAAATTGGAGAGCCCACAGAAAGGTAGTTGCTGTCAAAGCCATTTGGAAATCTGAGTCAGCATTTTTGGGGGCAAATCTGAGTGCACCATATACTATGGGTTATCTTTATTAACACACTAATGAATTCTTCAAAGCATTCTGAAAGATTTACTAGACATCACTTTGTGTTTGGAAAGCCCATTGACTCTTCCTCATTAAATCATATTTATCCAAGTATCTATTGATTCTGACCTTCACTATATATTTTACTGGGCTACAGAAACAGGAGTTAAATTCTTGGGTCTGTTATTTGCAAGAACACGCTTGAGCCATTTTACCAGATTTGCAAGACATTTTCCCACTGCACTCCTCTGCAAGTGAGGGATATTTACAACTTGCATACTGTAGTAGCTCAGCAAAATTTTATTAGAGTTCCCTTAGAACTCCTGGGTTTATGGCTGTTCATTTTACAGAGCTGGGAAAAAGCTGCCTCTTCAACACTTTGATTTGAGGCAGTTCCTCAGAGTCATTCCTCAGGAAGACTGGCTTAGTGGGTGAACCTGCCTGACCGCCTCTGTACTGCACACAAATGGGAAGAATTTGTTAGCTTCTCTGAAGTGGGCTTATCTTCTTCAGTGTTTATATCTTTATGATCTGTTGGTTTCAGAAACTTTCTGACAGTCTTATGACTTCCAGTATGTTTGAAAAAGTTTTTATTGGTAGTCTTTATACCTATAGCAAGTTGTACTTCATGCCAACAAGTAAAAAGTTTTTAATATACTTTTACTTTTAACTTGACAGAATGAACTCCTTTTTCTATGTCTTCCATCTGGCTGTATCTTCCACATTTTGAAATGTCTCTTTCACTTTTAATAGCAGTCCTTACTCTCATGTTTAACCACAGAGTCTTTCTTCTCATTGCTACTTTCAGAGTCTTTTTCTGTCAGGTGGCTGTGAACTGAGATGAGAGCCTTTATGTAATACTTCTGAATAGCATCTCTGCTGCATGTGATCACCCTACTCTTGTAGCTGCTCTTTTGGACTTTCTTTTAACTATGATTTCTCTTTTGCCATAATTTCCTTTATAAACTTTAATGTTTCTGTGGCAGAATTTTGAAGTGTGTTCTCTCTTATAATGTTATTAGAATTGACTATATTGTGGTCATCAAACAGCAGTTTTTCTGTGATTCAGCTTGAATAAGATCTTGTGCTGATTTAAGAATAACTTTTTATGAGTTTTCTGAGGTTATTTAAAAGGTTATTTCTAAGCTCCTTTAAAACTCTGAATCATGCCACCAACGAGTGTTATCTAGTCGGTATGGAGGTAGCTGTAGTTTCCCGATCATGTCTGTCTTTGTGACCTCTTTAATCCTCAGCACCCTTCTGTGGTCACTTTTGCTGTCTTGACTGGGTTTGACCTATACTTTAGCTGGATGCTATAAGCAAAGTCTATATAGGAATAGTGTCTCAAACAAGAGATACCCTGTGGCATGGAGTGAAGCATCTTTTTTCTTTGATTTCTGTAACTGTATAAAATATGCTGTGAGCTTTTCCACTAGGAATGTTTATTGTCACCCTTAGAAAACCTGTCACTTAATATTACAGTATCCCAAAATGCTTCTGAAATATAATACCCTGCTTTAAATATTATAAATATTGCATATTGGGTTTGAAGTTTTGGAGGTGACTTCAATATCTGCAAAGGAAAAAACCAAAAATCTTAGATTGGAAAATGCCCAAGCTTTTTAGAAAGTTCAGATCGATGCATTGAAGCTAACCCCATCTCCACAGGGACAGTTCTGCTAGTGTTGATCAGTTAAAGCAGAAATAGAACTTCTTTAGTTGAGAAAATGAAAGGCATTTTAGCCACAATTAGCTGCTTGTCTTATGATCTCTGGCAAATGGTTCCTGTTGGAGAGGCCATTGCAAACAAAGGCCAATTTGCTTGCTGACTTTATAACATAGAATAACTAATTTACATCATTCAAAAGAGCTGAAAGCAGCTGATGTTATTAGGAGGAAAGAGAAATAAACAATTGTTGTGAAATGAATTGAACAGTGTCTTTTGCCAGGGATAACTAGACTGAACTTTGATACTCAGGCAGAATTACAACGATAGTAATGAGAATTGCGTAACGAACTAAAGTACTGTGCAAAACATGAAACACGTCTAGCTTTTATGGTAGACATTGTGTAGCTGAATTGTTCATTATTAACTAGCTCAATTTTCTGCAGTCTTGGAAAGGCACGTGCATAATTTTGTATTATGTGTGCTGTCTGAAGTAGAGTCCAGGAATAACATCTGTAGAAACTGCTTTTCATTATTTCCTGATTGGGACTTGTATACAGGTCTGTAAAATAGTTTGATGATATACTATAGTAATTATATGCCCAATGATCATAATACATGCAACAGTTAAATGCAGAAGCCTCTGAGAGGAATGTAGTTTTTCAGTGTATAATGGCAGTAAACAACAGCTTAAAAGAACAGCAAGTAAAGAAATCCCAGTCTATGTGAAACAGGAATATAAGAACCTTCGTTTCATTCCAAAGACCTGCCACCTACCCAGCCCAGCATTTTCAGTCACTGTCAGAAACAAGATGGACGACTGTCTAGGGAAGAGTGTGGGAGCAAAATGAATGTGCACAATTTCCCATGAGCACTCTACTGGGCTCCCACCATTTTCAGCTTGGAGACTTCCTTAGCCAGACAGAGCTTCTATGTAGTAACATTAAATAAATGTCTCTCACGGACATGTCCAGTTTTTCCTTAAACACTTGTAAACTTTTAGCATCCACTATATCCCACAGTGGTGTTCCTCAGCTTAATTATTCTTCATGTGAAGAACAGCTTCCTTTTGTTTAATCTATGGAGGAAAACCCTGAGATTTATTTTCCAAAACTGTGACCTCCAGCAGCATGGCTAGACCCGTGGCTAGAATGACTAGAGTCCTAAAATTCAACAGCAGAGGTGTTAGGGAGCCTGAATGCACATGCTCAATTTAAGACTGGAACAGGAAACAAGAGAAGCACCTTCTATGTGCTCAAAGTGTCACATAACCATGGTTACCCCAAGACTGACATCTTGTCATTGTGAGGAGCTGTTAAGTAGTCAGTATGTCCGCAGTAATTGCCTTGGTACTATCAGGCATTCCTCGCAGGTCAGCCTATCTGATTTAAACTCGGTTTGGCAGGCCAGCAACACAAACTAATCAGGTTGTGAGTTGTGGCAAGCACATGTTATGTACTCCTGCCTCTCTCCCATTTCCAGGTGTGAAATGAGCTAATCTGGTACTCTGCAGGAAAGCGGGATTATTGTTGTTATCTTGAATTAGACTAGTCATCAAACTTTTGAAGGGCAGGAAATCAATATTGTCTGTAGACTTGGAAACCATTTGTTTTGCACATGCTTTCTCTTCTGTTTTTGGTGTCTTACAGTTGCCTGTGGGTGTTGTTCCCAAAACTGTTTGGTTGTTGTTCTGTGCCTGGTTGTCCGGACCCTGCTGTTGGATCTTGACCTGATTGTCAATCTGGAACTCTTTGGGTGGGCTCTTTTTTTTTTTTAGTGGTAGCTAACACATCTGGAGTCATGGTCTATAACTAGACTCTAAGCTTAAGCAATAATAAAAAAATATTGTAAAACATGCTGACCCACAGTAAATGAACTTCTATATTCCCTGTTGGCTTGGAGTCTGAATGAAAAGCTACATCCACACTGCACAGGGGAAAAAGTCCGTGATAAACTAGCAGAGGAGACAAATTGCCTGTGTTTAAAGTCTGCCTCCCTCTTACCTTGCGTGCAGTCCACTAACTCAAGTACTTTGTGTTAACTAATATCTAACTTGAGTTAGCTGGCCTATTGTATACTTAGAGGAGCTAACTAGAGTGATATACCTTCTTTTATACTTTTTTTTTTCCTCTACAATATAGACACAGACAATATCTAAAAATTAAGGAGAAGGTAGCAAAACTTCACTGCTCAAACAGCAAAGGAAACTTTACCTCCATTAGGAAGTTACTCTAACTGATTTCTGAATATTTTCTTTGGCAACTGTGCATGGGCTCAGGCATGTGAAAGAGGGAATTTAACTAAGTGGAATGGTTACATGGGTGAAAGAGTGCTCATTATATATTCATGTTATCTGTGCTTTCAGGCTTAGCTAAAACTAGTATTAAATACAGTTTAGGCAAGAACAGAACACTACTGTCCAACACTGAATCAATAAAAAGGTTTAACTGCCTTGTTTCTTGATCAAGTATGCACATGTTTTCACATTACTCATTTCTGCCTTTAAAAATATAAAATAAAGATTTTCACATAAGGTCTACTGGTATCTGATCATTAGCATATTTCTTCATATCCCTGTTTCCAATTACCTAAGAAAGAAGTGTTTCTTAAGGAAGTAAGAAGGAAGTGTTTACTGAAGAAACAAGAGAACTAAATAGCTAGCAGGGAAAAAAAAATCAAAAATACTAAATGATTAAAAAAAAAAAGGGCTGGGCTATCCTAGAAATTCTATTTCTATCTTTAGGCTGCACTTTTTATTTAGAATACTAGCATATTTTTAAGTACAATTAAATCAGTAGCTAGTGTATTTGTTTTCAGTGAAAATATGTAAAATTGACTAAACTGTCAGCGTGATTTAACATTTGATTTCCTGGTTGTAGTTTTTTATTTTGATTGGTTCTTGCATAAAATGTTTTCACTGAGCGAGGGAAAGTAAGCGATACCATTTTCCAGTGTTAAAGCTGTGAAACCTTTCAGTTTAGGAAGATATTCTCATTGTTATTTGTTACATGCAAGTCCTTATGAAAGGTAAAGTGCTGGAGCACTGCATTCTTGAAGAGTGTCATGCCAAAAGCTGAGCGGTTTATTAAATTTTAGGGAAAACAAGAATCTTGCAACTAATCATCTTCCCACACTTGAACTTGGATGCTTCTCCAAAATTTTTTTCAATAATGCACCAAGTCATAACTCCTCAATTTCAAATTGCATCAGGGCTTATTTCTGGACTTAAAACTTCTCAACCTCACCACCTAAACTCAATTCAAATTACTAGTGCAGAGGAAGGATCAGACTTTCAGCGGGTTTGAAGAAGCCGAACTCTGCTTACTGTTACAAATTTACTCAGACCTGCAACAGCCCAGAGTGCTCAAATCCTGGTTTTAGAAGACAAAAGTATTGACCATGTAGGCCAAGCAAAGAGAGGAACAAATTTAGGTTTCTTGTAAAGCTAAAGGAAAGGTTAATTTACTTGTGTTGAAAAACTGCTGAGGTCTGAGAAAAGTTTAACACATGCCTGGGTTGCCCCAGTAGCAGGAAAACCTCAATGGCCTAAAGGACATTCTTGTTTGTGTGAACAATCATGGCAGTTTGACAGCTGGAAAGAATTCTTATACATATCAACATTAGATAAAAATATATTGATTCTTTTTTTTTATTTGCCAAAATGATAATTAAAATTTCTTCTTTTGAATCAAGGGCCTCAAATGAAAACACTTCTGAAATACTGAGTTAAGATAATTGTCTGCCCATGGTTGTGGAGATGTTAAAAGGAGCTGCTATTGCCCTTTTTGTCCAACCCACTCAAGTTCAGCTCACAACCCTTCTGAAGAAGTTGAGCTCAAAGCATACATCACACCAAGAGAATCATGTGTTTTGTTTTCCAAGTATGTTATACAAAGCAACATGACCCCCACGCAAGGGCTGAAGGAGGTGTAGAATGCGTTCCAATGTTTGGGAAAATTTTCTGCAAGTTCAGATCCCCTCAATCGACTGAAAAAGTTAAACATGGGTCCCTTATAACGTGGCAGAATGGTCTAGCTAATCTTTGAACTTCCAGCCATCACCAATGTGAAAAAAAAGATTAGCATTCCACCTTCTCCAAATACTTTTTTAATCAAAACTTCTACAAATAAGTGACCTGCATATAAAGCAGCATCTTCTATCTGATAAAAGAATCATAGAATCATAGACTCATTAAGGTTGTTTAAAGAGCTCAAGGATCATCAAGTCCAACAACCCACACCACCTAACTCACTAAACCATGTCCCTAAGCACCACATTTACACGTTTCTTGAACACCTCCAGGGATGGTGACTCCACCACTTCCCTGGGCAGCCTGTTCCAATGCCTGATCACTCTTTCTGTGAAGAAATTCTTTCTGATGTCTAGCCTAAACCTCCCCTGGCACAACTTGAGGCCATTTCTTCTTGTCCTTTCACTTGTTACTTTAGAGAAGAGGCCAGCACCCACCTCACTACACCCTCCTTTCAGGTAGTTGTAGAGAGTGATAAGGTCTCCTCTCAGCCTCCTCTTCTCTAGACTAAACAACCCCAGCTCCCTCAGCCGCTCCTCGTAAGACCTGTGCTCCAGACCCTTCACCAGCTTCATTGCCCTTCTCTGGACTTGCTCCAGCACCTCAATGTCCTTCTTGTGGTGAGGGGCCCAAAACTGAACACAGGATTCAAGGTGTGGCCTCACTAGTGCTGAGTACAGGGGCACAATCACTTTCCTAGTCCTGCTGGCCACACTATTGCTGATGCAGGCCAGGATGCCGTTGGCCTTCTTGGCCACCTGGGCACACTGCTGGCTCATGTTCAGCTGGCTGTTGACCAGCACCCCCAGACATTCTATAGCAACAGTTGTACCTTCTTACTGCAACCAATATCTGGAAAAAAGCTCTGTTTTTGAGAGTTTTCTTTATCAGAAATTGAGATACTATTTGACTGTTTCCAGATGCATATATCTATTCAGTAAGGATAGAAAGTCCATTTCCTACATCAGTAGCCTGCATTCAAAAAAATAAAAAGTTTAACAACGAGAAAAGAAGCGTGCATGTCCAGAACTATGTGCATCAGTTATAAAGTAAGAGAAATTTTTATTCCCTGGGAATAGAAAAAAAATGCATATTGCAACTTTCAGTCAGTCATTTAATCTCCTTCATTACAAGCTGTTTTCATCTAAGAAGGTCAAGTACAGTAAACACATCTCTCCCATTGGTAAAAAAAATTTATATTAATTACTTCAAATGCATGTTCAGCTTTAGAAATGCTCTTCTGATCCACAAGTCACTCATCCCTGATCAGAGAAGGCCAAGTATTGAGACTATAAGACCTCCAATGCATGTTCCTGTTAAACATCACATTAACATGTACATGCATGCACATTCAGAGATGGTAGTTTACTGTTGAAATACCATGGATTTTGGACTGTCCTTGGTCACTAATTGCTAGTGTAACTTTCAATGGTTCACAATCTGTTCATGCTACATTCTGTTGCCGTGAAAGAACTGGTTTAGCTCTTTAGAAATTGACGCGATTCTTGTCAGAGGTGGGAGGATTGAAGTTTAAATCAAAGCCAACAACAACTATTTGAAGGGAGAGAAAAATAAAAAATGGCAGGGTTAAAAAAAATGTAGTAGTAGTAATGATGAGTAGCACGTACAATGTTTTTTATTGCCAGATAGTATATTATTGGTCCTTTTACTGATCACTAAAACAGCAGTGTGCTACAACTTGTATTCAAAACCAGGTTCCTGGCCCAGTCAAACTGAGGTTGCCTTTGAGGTGTGAGCTAGTAAGTTTGGAGCTGCTAGCTTCTTGTGCTGAGTGCTGCTGCAGAATTCAATTCTTAAACACTAAATACTCTGTTGAGATACCTCTTTCCAAACCTTTAAAAGTCAGTTTCTGTGCTCAACTTTGTACCTTGAATAAACTGGTTTTTTGTAATGAGAAATGACTGATATGAGGGAGCATTTATAGGAGATAGCTATAGCCAGGATCCTGTTGCAGGCGAACTGTGGTTTATTGTTTTTAAGCAATGTAGAGGTCTTTGGCTTAAAGGTTGGTTGGTTTGTTTGTTTTGTGGCTTTTGTTTTGTTCTGAGATCCTTAGTAGTACAGTGGGACCTATTTTTGAGGTAGTTGCAGGGAGAAACATCACTTAGCAACTTCCTTTATGCTGCAGGACATCTAAAGAGAGCAGAGGGTGTGGGAGCCCTGCTTTTGTGCCCTGGGTTGAACTGTGAGCCAGCACTTTCCTATATGATGCAATAGGGCAACTTTTCCTTATGCTGTGCAAGGGATGAAGCATCTCCCTCTTTCAACCTACTGTACTTCTCACCGTTCATGCTTGTATCAAGTTGCTCAATCTTTCTTGTCTGTAAATTAAAATTAGTATATGTACTATGTGAGAATTTGTATGTAGTCCTTTGATGTGAACAAAAAAGCTGCTTTCCCATGCCTAGTCATCTGTCTCCTATGTAAATAATTCTGGTTGCCAAAATGTTACTGCTGAATTTTATAAGCCATTTGTGAGCAGAGAGAGAATGCATAGTCATTGCAGAATATTTTCCCATCGTATTAATTTGACATGACTTTTAAAGGAAATATTAAAAAGTATTCTTAAGGAAATTAAAATAACATAAAAATAATAAAAGTGCTATTAAAATTTATTATGCAATTTTTTTTAGGTGATGATATATTACTTATTAAACTGAGAGGGGAAACTCTTGTTGTAGTTAAGACTTTCCTTTCTTTGGCTCAATGTATAGTCAGTCTGTTTGGTTGGATTGTGGTGCAGCTCTCAGAGAATTTTGGGCTAGATGAATGAAATGGTTTGCTGTATTTCAAGCTTTGTTCAGGACCCTTTTACTTGAGTAAAATTTCCTTGGATGATGCCTGGGCTCCTGCACACCTTCCAAACTGAAGATCTCCCTGCCAGTTATCACAGCCTTACTGCAATGTTGTCTGCTCACAGGCAGGCATGTGGCACCCTGCTGCGAAGCCTGTACTCAGGAGAAAGAAAATGGGGTTCAAATATAGCATAAATTAAATTCCAGGGGTTAAAATCTCCATCTGATGATGAGCTGTCAGTATACTTTGTGTTTGGAATATTTCTTGTACAAAATAGGGACCTGAACTGAGTTCCTCTGCTTGACTCCACTTCTTGAAGTTGTATGTGGAGTGATGGCTCCATGTGTCAGTTTTCCAGTCCAAAACCCTTTAAACTTTCAGAATATTTTGAGATGTGGATCCAGACTTGAAGTTTCAGTACTTAGGCCACTTTGTGAGTAGTCAGGGTTGGTTGCTTTGTTTGTTTGCTTGAAAATCATAGTTTATATAGGTCTCCCTCCAACCTGAGGGGAGGCCACTTTTCTTTCATGATCTTCTAAATTCAGAGCTGACACAGACTAAGAGCTTCCAGGAAGCCCTGAGTGTGGTAAACTCAGACATCTAATAACCAGATTCCAGCTGTAATAAGAAAACCCTGGACATTCAAACTGGCAGTGGTGTAAAAAGGCATCCACTTTGCTGCAAAATGGCTTTGGATGCTGTGTAGGCATATGGCCCTGTATTCTGTCCGTTTCCATAGATCACCAGTGGAACAGCATGTCTGCTTATAGCTTCCATGTTCTCTGCTTCTTTCTCAAAAATGGATGCTGCAAAAATTTTTATGAAATTACTCCAAGTGTGCACCCTCATCTCAGCACCAGCAATTAAAGCCAATTCGATTGCTGAGATATTATTATATTTTTAATGAATGTGTGATATGATGTTGATGAGACTTCCAAGACTTTTTTTTCCCCTTCTCAAAAGCCACTGTCTGCGGGCACTGTGAGCATTGTAGTGTTTCCTGTACTAGCCATATACATTTCCTCAATATTTGAGAATGCCGCTACTTTTTGTGCCTGGTTTTCCTTGCTGTTAAGAAAGTGAACGGTTTCTGGGTCACCTTCTCTGATATTCCCTCACATAATGGATTGTGTCAAAAGGGCTTATTTATTCTGCATAGATAAGGTCTGACTGCAGCACCAAGAATTTTAGCTTTGCTCTGCTTTCTATTCAGTTTCATATCTAAACTAAGGCATACAGAAATCAGATTAAGTGACTTCCTTCAAGTCATGCAGTGAGCAGCTCCTTTTGAGTAGGATCCCAAGAGGATACTTGTGGTTCCCAGCTCTCTTCTGTAACCTCCAGACCACATTGTCTCCCCAATGCACAGTACAATGAATTCAATCTGAACATTAAGTTACAGCTTTGGCAATGTAGTAAGAGTTCCCTGGGCTCCCATATTTGCTGTAACTTGAACTTTCCAGAAGAGTTTCTTATTGTGGTTTCTCCAGCCTTCCCTGTTGACCATGCTCATCACAGTGGGGCCCAGTATATCTAGAGCGTGTTTCAAGGGCTACTGTGACTCGGTTGCCAGTTCTCATGTTATCTACCCAACAAAGTAAAATATCTGGTTCTTTGTTACTAAAAGAGGATGGTAAAGTCATTGTAGTGATTTATTCCATTTTTTTCCTGGCTTTGTCAGTCATCAAAGTCACTCATACTAAGCAAGCTTATGGTGAGCTGTAGTCCTCAGAGCAAATTTTTATGTTAGACCCTCTACTGGGGAGCTCTGTAATCTTGCTGTGGAGAAGGAGATGATGAGAAGGAAACTCAAGACCAGAGGAAGACCTCTCTTGAGAGAGGGTTTGCAAATAAATACAGAATGTCTTTGGGTTGTTTCTATGGCCATGCAATCCTTCTCATTAGTTGTAATAAGCATTAGATAGAAAGATGCCTCTTTAGATCACCCGGAGTCAATCCCTCACTTGATATCCATACAGGACTCTGGGAGAAGGCTTGCTTTGATGCATCGTGTTCCCTCTTTTAAGCTGGCAAAGGCTGGGAAAACCAACCCCTTGTATGTTCTCTGTACTACCTAGGTTTTAAAAATCACTTTCAGAACCAGAAGATAAACACTGCAATTTGGATTTTCAAATGTTCTTTGAATTTCTGCAGCTTGCAGACCACTGAAAAGGGTCTCCTGGCTTGTATATGATAAGAATTATGTTCAAAACTCAATGCCTATGGGTAAGCAGGGCAGAAGCAAACACACATATGTGAATACTTGAGCTGCCCCATTACAAAACAGAATATATGCATTGAAATTCTTTGAGGCTGTTTGTCACTTCTGAAATAAAATTAGTATAAAGCTATGAACAGAGTAGCAGAAACAGTCAGGAAAGGTTCTGCTCTCCCTTGTACTAGAGAAAATGTGTTGCAGCCTCACTAATTTCTTATAGAAATCTGTGGAGTAGCATAGAAATAGCCCACCATGCAAGGCTGTATTGCAAAAAGCTCCCTTTCCTCAATAAAAAGTCATTGAAGTTGCTCTGAATTTGCCCTAGAAGAATAACAGGTTCCTCTTCATGTTACTTTACTTGGTGGTTTATTCATCTTAAACAGTGAATTGTATGTTTTTAGTGAATTTCGTTTTCTAAATTTTTCATCCCTGAATAGAACAGAATTGTCTTTCTCTTTTGTCATGCCTAAAACCGATGTCAGTCTGCCCTGGAATAGTCACCTAAAATCTAGTTCAGCTCTCATGCAGAACTAGGAGGAAAGTTAGCTTCAAGCTAAATGGGAATAACTTATTCCATCAGATGAAAGGAAATCATTTCCCTGACATAGCACCATTTTGTACTCTTAGTCTGACATCTTTCTAGTTTCACTTTTCTTGTTCTGCTTTCCCTTCACATCACCTGTCTAATAGAAATTGTAAAGATGCATCAGAATATTTAAAAAACAAACAAACCACCCCCCTTAAAACTGCAGCTAACAATACCCCCAAACCCTCCTAATGGGTAAGCGGGGAGGCAGAAATGATAATTTATGCAAGACAAGAAGTTCTCACACTGAGTGTTAAGCATCATTTCTGTGTGTCTGATGTCAGACCACAAACATGATCTTTGTGTAGTCTCTAATTAACACATTCCTTTATTCACTGTCATCTCCCCCACCTCTCCCCCTGCTCAATTCCATTAGCTGAGGACTGGCAATGAGGCAGAGTGGAGTTTACCAGCTCACCTGACTCCTGTGGGTTCATATTTGCCAACCGCTGACCTGCTTGGCTTGTGCATAGGGCACCCAGGACTCTAGGAGTCTCCCAGACAAATATTATTAAACTCCTAAAACCAGATAAGATTTAGAGAACCCTGCTTAATACAGGTGAGCACATCCATAGCTTAACAACCACAAACCTCTTCCTTAAATTTGATATCTATTAAACCATAGCATACAGTGCTATGACTGTATAGAGTGTTATAAAACATAATTTAAAAAAATCAGAAAAGCCTCTATATAATGTTGGAGTTTATTGAAACTATGTTGTTTATGAAAATCAACATACTTTACCAAGAGCAAGGCATTTTGATATAAACATCATAGTTTCTTGAACCTCTCTCTTCTGTTCTACTCAAGACTGTAAATGTTTATACAAGGGAAACAGAAGACATACTATTTAGTCACAGTAAGTACAGTGTGAGCTTGTCTGTTAGCTAGCTCCTAGAATGGGAAGGAGTTGCCTTTATTTTCCTCCTCCTTGTTCATTTATTTTAAATAATTCCACTTTTATTTTTGAATGATAGAAGGCAGGAACAGAATCTATATTTATTGGTTCCTAAACAATTTGACAGTGAAATAATGGAGCAGAGACATTTCTCTCCACATTTCCAGCTCTTCACAACAGCCAACCTAAGGGGTAGATAAATCTGTACTAATGGAAAAGTTCTTGTTGTCTAGCATGAGCAGCATAAACCATGGCACAGAAATAGATTCTGTCAAGCTGGGAGCAGATTGCTCTGGAGGTAGAAGAAAAACCTTGTAGTAACCCTGGCAATTTTCTGTGTACATAGAAATGAGCATGATCTTCAGAGAATACATGTATCTGTGCACTGTTTAAACTCAGGCTCATCTCCAGATCGAGATCCCAAGTGGAGCATTATCATAATTTGAAGCGTTGTTTCCTGGAGGGTGCGTGTTTCACACACTGTCCTGCTGTGGCCAGGAATGCGAGAGGCTTGCGTCACCGCAGAGATTGAGCTGTTATATAAGTGATATCCCAAGGAAAGGCCATGGCAACAGCACATCCCTCTCGGGGAAGATGCTTGTGAAAGCCTGACTGTGACCTAGGAAAGATGCCGATAGGAGTTGTTTACAACAGTTCTTCATTGAATTAGGAATCTCAATACTGGTAAAGCTTTACAAGAGAAAGTCTTACAAGAACACAGCAAAAGTAGGTGGTCCTGTGTACCCCTTGGTCAGCACCAACTGGCACTGATAATTCTTTTATAAACAAAGCCCTCCAGATCTTATGTCAAGGCAAAGGTTTGATCTCTGTGTTTGTGAGCCTTTACAAAATCAATAGAGTGGGAGCTTTGCCCAAGAGATCAATGGGAGTTGTTGCTACTCAACAACTGGAGTAAAATAGGGTAGCAGAGCACAACTCTAACAAAACTGGTCTGAGAAAGAGAAGGAAAAATGCATGCACAGCTTATCAAATCCTGATACTGAATTTATAAGTTTTTCCCTAGATTTTGAAATTTAGAAAAAATGCAGGCTATTCTAGTAAGTTGAGTCAAGACTTCAATTTGAAATTTAGTTGTGCCTCACACCACTTTCACAGAGTAATTAATTATTCTGTAAGTTATGCAACACTGGTGCCTCAAGCTTTTATTAACTACGTAATGATAAGCTTTGGTATAGAGGGTTTTTAAATCGGGGAATTATTTTTCTTTTCTTTTTTTTTTTTTTTTTTTCTTTTCTTTTCTGGAGTGGGGGAGTGGGGGGAAGGTGCTAAGGATTTATCTTGTCCCGGTACCTGTATTGCTTTCTCTGCCCCTCAAGATACCATGCATCATTCTACATTAGTTAGGGTTTTCCTTCCTTGTATGTTTTTAACTGGAACTGAACTGTGAAAAGAGGACCAAGCTTATCTGAACAAGGACTTTATTATCCTCTTCTATCCATTTAAAGGCAAATTGAAAATTGCCTTAGAGTGGCTCCCAATTTCTCCAACTGTCCTGTCCTTTTATTTTGATTAGAAACATCACTGGCTCCTTGTGGCCTTTCTCTATGAAGTTCTAGTCATTAATTCTCTTGTCCTTGCCTTTAATAACAATAACTGGTTATTTTGGTTGCAACCAATTCTAGGCCTGTGATTCAAAGAGACTTGTGTCTTAACCCACTTTGCATGTCCACAGCTCCATTTCTGCGGCTCATTCCACCAATTAACTTTTTCAGGTCTCAAAGGTGTCTTGTTAGTGTCCTCCGATGATAATGTGGTATGAGGCCTAGGAAACTAGAGAGCATTATTTAAAACTTCTCACAGCTAAAACTTTCTGCAGATTTAGCAACTGTTGAACATCTTATGTGTCGCAACAGTCCTGAGTAAATAAACACAAGCATCCCTATGCATGTTGTTTTGTGACATAAAATGTAGAGGTTCTCTAATACAAAGCAAACAGCTTTCTTGCTTTTTCTTTCTGTTGTTTGAAATTCCTTTTTGGCACAGCGTATACATACTTCTTTTGGCCACACAGTAATGCAGCTGAAAATATTGTCACAAAGTTCAGCAAAGGGAAAGTGAGAGCCAGGGCTGAGTCATATCATGCATGAGAGCTGGGAGGAGGAAGCGTTGGACTGTACTGACAGAGATTCAGAAAATGCTGAGGAATAATCTGTCCCAGAGGACACTTGGCAAGCTATCAAGAAACAAAATAAATCACAGCTCCACAAAGGGATGGAAACCACCCCCCACAAAGTCAGCCAAAGAACTTTCCATCACAACATGAACATCAGTCCAACTCTCTCTAGTTTTCCCAAGATGAGGCAACCACAGTATTGACTCTTTTTGCAGTTCATTTAGAATATTGATCCAGCAGATGTTTAGTGCTGGGCTGTTTGCGTGAGCTGGTACACGGGTGCTGTTCAGCAGATGCTTGAAATTACTACGGTGAAATGCATATGTCAGGGAGCTGGGTGCCTGGCAAGGGAAGGGGAGGCAGGGCTGAGAGTGTGGCAAGCAGGCAGCAACCTCTCTGACAAGGGTCCAGTCCCACAGCACCTGAATGAGGCTACAGTGGGTTCAGTGAGACTAGCCAGGTCTAAACAAGAGTCCAGTGACCACCAGACAAGTCTGGTAACAAGACAGGTCCAAGGTCAAGTGAAAAAGTCAAGCCAAAGTGGAAGTTTGAATAGGTACAAAGTCAGGTGCAGTATGCCTATCGTATAGTTTAGAGAAGGACCAAACGCACCTCTCAGCCCAATGGACAGAGAGTGTGAGTGAAAAGCCCAGATGAGACTTTCCACAGCCCTGCTTCTCACACCTTCCTTATTTTTACAGAACTGTGATCCAAGGTGGTACAGCTGTGTGATATCAGAGCAGACTTTGGACATAAACAAGTGAACCTTTAAAGAAGGGAAGAGGCTCTAGAAGAGAATTGTAGAGGAAGGTGATTATGAAGACATCTCAAGATATCCATGTATCTTGTACTCAACAGAAATATATACTCTGCAGTCTTGAGAAATCTGGAACTTTGTCCTGTAACATCCTGCATAAATTTGCAAGACAGTGTGGCATTTTGGCCTTCTGCTGTCCTTGTTATGATTCATGCTAGGGGCACATCTTTACTTCTATGCATGAAGAGACTTGTAGTCACACCTAATTAGCTCTGTGTCTCATGACAGGACCATCTATGTGTCTCCAACGGAAGACACAAGGAACTTTTGACTAGATGGCTACAATACAGTTTTATTTACTGAGCAAGTTCCTTTCTTGTCCATTACTTTTTTCACAAAATTTCCATTGCTTTAGAAAATGCACTCTTTTCTTATACAAGAGACTATGTATTTTCAATTGTACGCCTAAGAGCCAGGTTCATAAACTTATTGATAACTGTCTCATTTCTATGTCCTTTTCAAGTTCATGTATGCCTTAGAGTACCTGCTAGAGTGTTCTTTGCTGTCTATATTAGTACATAACTGGTAAAACTCAGCACTCTCTATCACACCTTGGACAACCTGGCTGAACAAATGAAGGAGATATTAGCACTTGGGACTTTTTGGGATTACAGGCAACTACATTAAATATTGAAGGTTTATGAAAATCATGTTGTTCTAGATCACTGCCTGTGAGTCACATGAAACACTTTGTCCTTAATTGTAAGTCTGTTTCTTGTTTCTAGTTTACTTAAGGTTACTGTGCAGCTGTGGGTGGATTTCTCTCTTCTGATGGATGTATTTTTCATTCAAACAAACGAAGAGCAACACCTTTGCTAAGTACCTTGATTTGTATATTTACCCTTCAGGGTGTTTTTAACAAAACTAAGTTTTGGAAAAATTTGAAAAATTTCTCTTTCTAGAGTTTACTGTCATTCTGTCAGATTGAATGTTCCTTTGATATATTCTGCCCAACCCTGCCACCCCCCGGATTTCTTCCTCAAGGACAATGCATTTGATTATATGGTGGTAACTGTTCATTAGAGCTGGGCGGGCTTGAACTGCTCCAAGCCAGGCTTCAGGACAAGGGGCAGAACATCCTCTTCTCTCTGTGTGCTCCAGAATGAGTTGTTCCAAGAAATAATCCTGTGAAGGTCAGACTTGCTGATGTAAGACAAGTTTAGAAGAGAGCAGTGGAAATCCTACATTATGCTTGTATCACATATGTCCCTTTCATCTCCCAGCACTTCTTGCTCATTAGTGTTCTTAGTAGAGATTAGTGGCAAGTAACTCTCATGAAAGGTACTGTAGTTTTCTGAAAACTGAAATCTGTGGTTTTCATTATATGGTTCTGGCTGGACAAAATTCTGATAAGATTCCCTGACTCTTAGAAATGTTCCTTATCTCTATAATCCCCATTATCCTTTTGGCTTCCGTTGAGGTGTTTCACAAAGAATAACTGCAGCTGAGCCAATATAGGGGTGTCCTGGGTCCAGCTGGGATAGG
>NW_010113533.1:48826-59347 GCF_000699245.1 Pterocles gutturalis | reverse complement strand
CCCCCCCCCACCAAAAAAAGAAGAGATCTGTCAAGAATGTGCCTTCTAAATAAACATTACAATGAATTTTTCTGCAACAGAATGGATTAATAATTGGGTAGTTTACTTAAAAGGAGCATGCTTGTTATTAATAGAATTGCTAACAGTACAAAGTTTGGGAAAAACATCTAGTTAATGACCCCTTACTTTTCTAGAACTGATACACAGAAGGTACATCGCACAATCCTGATGAGAGCATGTCTCTTCTTCTGTTGTTTTTCCATTCCTCTTACTCTCCTCTTCCAGCACTTGCACGCTCTATAATTGCACAGTAAGATCATCTGCACCTGCAATGAGCTATTCAGCACCTTGAAATGTTATTAAATAACATTAAAGAAAATCATCCTCCTCATTTCACAGAATGCTAGAGCAGCCAGGACAGCGGGGACATGGTTTACACAAATGCAGAGCAGGCTGATAGCAGAAGCCCTTGCCAGTGATGTTTCTTAGCTGGTTCTTCTACACTGTGTTCTCACACCGCTTAACGCTGTAATGTCCTATCAGTACACAGTTGTAGCGAATATTAAAATTCTGGTTCAGTACAGTCACACTTGAGAGACATTTCCCAGGGGCACTTCTGGTCAGCTATCTCAGCCAGCAATGTCTGGTGGTTTAGCTGAAGAGATCCTTTCCCAGCGGACAGGCATGTATGTCTCTCACACTCCTTCTGCAGCAGGCAGCTTTTGATAAGATTTTCACCCTCAAATACTCCGCAGGAGGGAGAAAGGAAAAAAAAAAATCAAACAAACCAGAGAGGGACCAATGATGCTGTTTGAGAAGAATTAAATGGGACCCAAACTGATGCTGGTGCCTGGGTAGGTTTTCTGCAAAGGAATAGCAGTTGGTAGCTCAATAAGTGCAAAAGAAATATTATTCACACAGATGTCTCAAACCTGTTTCATTTAGGTCAATTGGAACCTACTAATAACTTCATAAGGTCTCTCCTACCCCCAGAATCCAGCTCAAACGTGGCAGGTATAGATAGTGAAAACAAATGTTATATGAATGTTGCCTCGAGTAAACTGGGCCACATCTAAATAGAAGGAAATGTTCCTTCTAGCATCATCTTTCTGGCTCTGGTGCTAACAAAACATAACTTCAAATGACTTGTAAACCGTGTAAATAATGAGTGACCTACTATTGAGGAAGGCTAAATGAATTAGCTTTACTGCAGTTCCCACTGCAAGCCCATTGCTAGAGAGTGTCTGATTGCGGTCTGGTCTAAGGCTGATTTACATCATTCTGGCAGTGTAAAGGGGAATTAAGTGAACATAAATGTGATCTATGTCCACTTTAAGAATCCCTTCCTGCCTCTGTGTTAAATAAAGGGAGCTTACTGTAAATAAGGCTGAGAAAAATGACATTCAGTTTTCTATTTTGGCAAGAGAATAAAGTTAAGTAATCCTCAGGGTAAGAGGTCTGAAGCAGAGTAATTTTAGCACATGACCTGTGAATGGAGGAAGAATCCTCACAACGTATTTGGACAATAAACCCAGCTCTCCCTTTAGTCAGGGAGACGGAAAAGGCATCTTCTCCTGTCTTCCCTGCTGCGTGTCTGCCACAGTGACCAGTGCTGTTCCACGGTTTCCTTCAACTCCATCTGTCTATACCCCTCTGCTTCCTTCTGTTTGATATTCAGATTATTAAGGCTTTGAAAACCAGACCACTCTGTTTTCTTCCCAGCACACCAGAGGATAAACAACACTTCAGATAACCACATGGGCACCGAAACACCTTAGCAAACCCAGCCCTAAACCTCCTGTCACTTGCTAAGAGCTTCAGCCTGTCTTACAGGGGTCACGCTGTTTGCACCCCCTGTCTGCAGGGTCACGGGGAACGCTGACACGGCCCAGATCAACCCCAGAGACACATCTATCAATGCCTTGCCAGCAATGAATACCAAAGTCAGAAAGAGGATCCAAACATCCTGCCAGAACTCTGCTCCTGCATTGCGTCTTAACGCTGACACGGCCCAGATCAACCCCAGAGACACATCTATCAATGCCTTGCCAGCAATGAATACCAAAGTCAGAAAGAGGATCCAAACATCCTGCATTCTGCCAGAACTCTGCTCCTGCGTTGCGTCTTCCACATCCAAGAGGCTTTTAAGCCAACACAAGGTTCCTTCAAGAAATGCTTCCTGACTCCACAGGGATAAACACCTGGAAAAGACAGAAGCCATAGGTGCCAGGTTCCTAACTGATAGAAATTAGCATAAACACAGCACATTCAAAGATGCTTTTAAAATAGTGACGACCCAGGACATCAAATGCACTTAGTGGCAGCTGTCACACATTCCCGACAATCACCGAGGCTCAAGTTGTGGCTGTTTTAATGGAGGAATGTAGCTGGGCAACCACTGGGGCTGCAGCTACTAATACCAGCTTGTTTTCCTCAAGGCAACTTTTTTTGCTTCCCAGCTGCACTACATATTCCTCTCCAAGATGCAAAGAGAGCAGGTCACATATTTAGCAAATGACAGTAATTCCCTGAAGATGATAAAAAGCAGCTTGTCTATCACCAGCCTCCTTTTGTGTTTGACTTTGAGGCGCATTATCTTTGCAGAAAATAAAACGCAAATAATGAAAGAAAAGCAGAGCCTGTAAACAACAAAAAGCAAATCTCACAGGCTGACAAACTTAACTAAAGTGTAAGGAAAAGCTGAGTGCCTGCCCTCTTTGTACACTACCGCGGGGTTTCAGCACTCCCATGCCTCCACCATAAAGCACAGGAGGAGCAGACAGCACACACACAACAAGCTACACTTGTCCTAAAATGCTTTTAAATGTGTTCTCTCCCCTCTCAGCTTCCTTCCCACATGGATGTCCCAGCTGCAACGATCCACGGTCACATAAAGCTTAACAATAGTTTATCTCACAGAGCACCCTTTTGTTTAATGCCTGAAATTTTCGCTGCATGACCTCAGTCTTCCCAACATATGCTACTCCTACACTTAGAGTTCAGCTTGAGCTTAAACATGCTTTGGGTTAAGGCAAAAGCCATTGGTTTTGCCTTTGATTTGGACCCAAGCACACAGCAGATAATGTATTTTTTCTTCAAAGGTACGGTGGTGGTAGGCAGCAACACCCCTACTCAGACTGTATTCAAGACCTACCTTTCTGTCCTGTCTGTACAGCACCCAGGGAAGGGGTTCATGGCCTGTTCCAGTGGATTGCAGGTGTCACTGATGAAAACACTGCTAATAACCATGGCGACCAGATAATTAAGCCATTCCTCCTGCTTTCATCAGCTTCAGAATGTCAACACCACATATTGTAACCATGTCATCAAATCAATTCTTCAGAGCAAGGATTATTAAATACAGAGCGGTAGTTAAATAAAAAAGTGGAGATTTTAATCAAGATCGAGAGGTGTGTCTCATTTCCATCTTTGAAGAAAAGCCATTTGAACGAGGATGAATGGATGGATATTAGGCAGCACTGGAACACAGTAATGAACAGCCTCAAAAATGAAAGCACCACAAAGCAGAAAAATCTTTTATGCTGTACTGATTGCAAGTGACCACACGACAGTGAAATAGTCCTGTGCTATGAGAGAAGCAGCCAAACACAAGCCCATGAAAAACTCGAAGCGTATGGCTGCAGACAGCTGTTCTCCTGCCAGAGCACTTCATTTTCTGAGGCTAGGCAGCCATGGTAGGACAGCATGTGTTTCACATGGTACACTTTCCCCACTCTTTTCAGCTGCTCGTGTTACCATTAGGCAATGTGTAATGCACCAAATGTGTACTCACCACAGCTGGAAACACTAACAGAGCTACCCATTGCTGAGAAGGCAAGCGCAGAATGCACAAGCCTGACTGTAGCCCAAACCTCACCAGTGAAGTACTGGAATCATCAATGTGAGGTGGAACTTCAGAAGCTCTTCCCAAACAGGAGTGTGCGTCCAGCACTGCAAAATACATGAGGGGTCAACTCTGCGCATCCCTATGTGTCTGTCGCTTTTATTCTGTTCCTGCATAAAGAACGGATAACTAGAGAGAGCCTTCTGTTTCTACAAATGAAATCTGGATTAAATCCCCACTCATAACATGAACAAGAGGTTAATTTCAAGTGCAAAGTGCAGAAACAGACTTTGATTTCAGCATTCTGTTACACTGCCTCTGTTAAGATATAACAGGCTACAAATACAGGTACATTGGAACTGCGCCTCGGGAAGGCAGCCAGGCAGTTTACATCAGCGTAAAGCCCACACCCCCCCTCCACTGAAACAAGTTTAAGGCTACCGAGGCCCCGGTCTACGCAGGAATCCACCTTTCCTTGTATCTCCATGGCACCACTGCCATCACTATTCATAAACAAACACAGTAATTAAGATTCAGTTTGCATTACCTTCAGCAACCCCTGGTCTTCACCTTTCCACTCTTTGGCAGCTTGAAAAATAACTTGTGTAATTGGAGAAACATCATGCCATTCGCTGGGCAAAATCTTGCATCTTATGCAAATTCCTGTGCGACAACAGATTAGTATACTGTATAGATTGAGGCTAATTTTATATTTAATAATGTATTATTTTATATTTAATATTTGAAAACAAACACCACCAATAAAGACTAAAGAAGTTAAAGTCATCCCCCCCCCTCAACAGCCTTCTCTCCTAACTGCAAACAATAGATCACTTCATATAAGTCGTTTTAAGCCATAAAACTGCAAATAAGACATTTTGTGCTGAAAATTAATTTCTATTGAGAACTCTGCCTCCATGCAACTTAATTTGTAACTGACATGGATTGCCAACGGGGCTTGCAGTATAAAAAAAATAGATGACAGTAACTAATCTAGCTGCATATTGGTAGTCTTGCATCTTCAATAAAAATGGAACTTTGGGGTGGTTTTTTCCTAAATGTAAAGCACCTAAAATAGAAAGCTATTTGTGCAGAATTTCAGTGGAAGTGCTGTTACAATACATCTCAGGAGTTCAGCTATGGTATACTTTAATTTTTCTTCTTCATTTGTTTTTAACATTTATTACTGCAGGGTATGATTAGGCATTAGGAAGGCAAGATTTAGTGTTTTACACGAAGCGGAGCAGCCCTGAACTTACACTGTGATAATGCCAAATAATATCTCTGCCCAATTCTAAGATACACTAAAACTAAAAGCTCTGCATTCATGCACTACATTAGTCACGAAAAGGAGCCCCAGAGAATGTCTTATTTCTGCAGTGTGGATTATCAAGCTGCCAAGAAAGAACTACTGCAAACTATTTTTATGATGCTGGTTACCGGTAACTGATAAAATTTATGTTGTCACATAGGAAACACGGACTATTAATATTTCTATAGAATAGCAGTTGTTATAATGAGATCAGCCTGCTTGTAAGCCAAAATAAAATAAAAATGAAAGTGAGATTGTGCTCTAGCCAATTTCTGAACTTCAGCGCAGATACAAGACATAGACCTGAGCTTACTCACCTTCTCATAGCCAAACAAGCTGGAGGCGTGGTTAGTTGTTTCCTTGCTCACTTGTTTCTCAGCTTTAGTAAAGCCTACACGCCCAAAAAGCACACCCAGGCTGCAGACACCCCTCCCCACCCTGCTGGCCTTTCTGCCCATGTGGGAGCCGTACACGCACGTTACTACATTTATCTCTAAAGCTTATAAAGCCATCACTGAATATAATGAAAGTTACACTTTCTTCCAACTGATTTTTTTAAATTAGGTCATCATGGTGATTTAAGTAACTCAAACTGTGACTGTTTAAGGAAAATAACAGCAAGTTATAACAGGTGAGCAAAGACAGAGCTAACCGTGCACAAATAAAGTTTGGTTGTTTCCAGTCACATCAAGTATTTTTTCATCTATGAGGAATACAGCAGAAAAAGCACTTCCAGATAGCACATCTCTACAGCTTCCTTACAATGCACATCAGGCAATTGCCTCTGTTCCAGCTGTCAAGGCTTTTAAGAGACCTTTACCTGATCTTCACAGAAAACAACGACTGTTCCATACGCCAGCAGCAACATCACCAGGTCTAAACAAGGAACATCAGCCTTGAATCAAGTGTCCTGAGGATTTTTTTCCATCTGATAGCTGTTTGTATGATTACTCCAAAGAACATTTTGGAAGTTACAAATCTTTCCCATTCCAAATATTTCACCACGTTCAATGCTTGTTCCTATCATGCTCTTTCTGCATTTCTCCATTTCTGCTGAGCCTGACTAAAACATAGCACTGGTTCAGCCACAGAAAGTTCCCATTCTATTCATGCATGGTGCAATATTTCTAAATGCAGAAAATGCCCGGGAAAGGAATTCCAAGGATTATTGTTACTCCTCAAAAGACTTTCAGTTATAGCGATTCACCTTGTAGAGCTAAAGCTGGCAATGGCGCTCTGTTAGAGCAGCCTGTCCTCCGGGCTGTGAAAAAGCAGACGATGCTGATTTGTTAGTGGCAACAAACCCTTGAAGAAACCTCGTTAACAATTCAAGTTTGCTTTATGAGCCTTGATTCATGTTTTGATTGTTATAGTGATTTTATGTACATCTTTGGCATGAGTAACAAACCTGGAATTTGGATTGAAATTACACTCGTAAAATGCAGGTATTTACTCTTCTCTCGCTGTACCCACCACCTCATAAACTAGGTTACCTTGACCTGAAGTGTATTTAATATTTAAAGGTTACAATTCATAGAGAGGCTCACGTAATAGAAGATACAGACCAATTCCCAGCCTGACAAACCCCATGCACAGCAGTTCAGACTGGCTGCCCTTTAAAGAGCCTCTGCCTTCATTAACTGAGGAACCCAGAGTAAGAAAGGTCATCGCAATACTTCTCTCTCGAGCCTTTATTCTCACAGTTCCTTTTTCCAGCCTTGCCTGACACCTACTTCCACTTTCTGCAGATTCACCTCCCAGTAAATTAGCAATTTATTTTCCCTTTTTCCAAAAGGAATAAACTGACGGTCAGTGCAGGATGCTTCAAACAATCACGGGTAGTCCATCATCCCAAAAGCTTTCAAACAGCTTTTTTTCAAACCCATTAATTTAGAGTTTAGGAAAACTGGTAGTTAATATTTAGATTATCAGAGTATGTGTTTAATTCCACTCCTGGAAATTAGATTCCCATGTTGGTTGCTGCTTCTGCTCCAAATTCTGCCATTTCCAATCCCACATCTCTCTGGCAAAGAGCTCAGGTGACAGTTCTTCTCCAGGCTGCAATGTTTTCTCTTTCTTTACTATATGCATGTCATATGTAAAATACTATTAACTTCCTTTGAAAGGTTTTTTTAGGTCTATGAATGAAAATAAGGTGGCACTGGTATTCTTAAATAGGTTGTTCATCTGATCCTGTCAGACAATTCTCTGCCCTTCTTACAGGGAACTCAGGAAAAATAAACACGGGCATTTGCACGGTTGGTATTCACCTTGAAAGCATACATCACTGTGGATGGTTATAAAAATAAATAAAAACATTTCTATTGTGTCTCACAGAAAACAAGAAAATCATCTTCAGTGATGGAAGCTGCCTGAACTACAGCAAAGCTACAGAAGTCATTTCTTTAATGAGTTAAACCAAGAAGCCAAATACTAATTCCTCCAACACCGATTAAAACTAAAGCCGACAATACATCGCTAGCCAAAAAGAAACAGAACACACGCTCTTTGTTTCAGAGAGAGGCCCCTGAAGTATTAAAATAAGAATCAGAGATGATCTGCAGCCTGCGCTGCTCAGCACACGGCTGGGACACGTCTGCTGCATTTCATTAGTGTTCAGAACTGAACCGTGCAGCCCTGGGAGCGCTTGCGACCAGAGGGGATACAGACCAGGCAAACACTGCTGCTTCCTTGCTGCCCATCGCCGAGCAAACCGCACGCTCTGTGAAGGGGGATGAGCAGCAGCAGCCAGCGGCTGGGTACCAAAACTGAGGCAGTTTCCCTTGCTCACTGCAGATGCATTATTTTTGTATTTCAGGTTGGTCTGAGCTAACACGCAGTTTTTACTTACGGTCACCTAACAGCAATATAAAATATGTTTTCGGAAAGCAGTGGGGGAAGCTTACTGCCTAAGCTACAGAAAGCACTCGAGGACGTGCTGAAATTAACCTGGCAAACAAATTATGCAGATGACCTATGAGATCTGTCTATGTCTTTTAGGACTGTATTTTCCATTTCACTAAGTGCATAAAATTAAGCAAAAAGCCATTTTCAACAAGACAGACTTTAGTCAATTATTCTAATGAGTACCTGACATACTGATGCTAATTAATTGGTGACAGATTATACATCTTTTAGGTATCAAGACAATGACCTAATGTAGAATTTAACGAACAAAGCTGGAGTTGCATAGCTACAGTCCACGTCATGCTAAATTAGTTGCATGTTAATTGGATTAAGTTACTTAAAATAAGTTAGAAAATGTTTGACCAATGCTGTTCTACAATGCTGAACTGAGAGGTGACATTCTCCTACCTGCCAGAGCATTACAGGCTGAGAAGCCAATTTCTTGTCCTAGAAGAGTTCTCACAACCGTGCTCTGTTTTGGAATAAATAAGAGACCCCCTAACAGTGCTCAGTCAGTTTACACAGAGAATGAACCAGGCAGAGCAAGGTCCCAAATGTTTGCCACCTGCTTTGTTACCTGGGATTAGTCAAGATCTCTCTCAAACTACATCCCTAAAGCATTTCCACATAAAGTCCTTGCAGTCTTGAAGGAAGCACCCAGAGTGCTATACTCGGCATTTCCCACTAAGGGCAAGAGGAGTTCCTAGAAGCATTCATTTCTTTAAAATTGTGCTACTGTTTGCATTAGGGTAGCGTCCAAAACCTCTCAGATGGAGAAAGATGTTTCTGGTGTTGTAACCATCCAAGCGTTTGACTGGAGCCAGCACCTGACTATAACGACTAAAAGCGAAGGAAACATCTGACTCGTGCTATAATTCTCGCACAATAGCAGCAAAGCAGCAACAAAAGCGTAATTTTTTTTCTTCCATCTAGTAGACCATAAGAAAGTTCAACAAAAGCAAATGTCTGAAAAAGACAATCTATTTTTTTTCCTCTTTTCTAAAAGGAAGAGAAGGCCTTCAGTGCATAGCAAATGAACGCAACTCCACCAGATCTGCAATGCACAGCAAGAAATCCACTGGAGAAACAAGCATGCAGGTATGTTTGATTCACACATACGGCAAAGAAACTACACCATTGCTGTGAAGAAGGCTTTTGAAGGATTATGTCTGTGGAAAAGGATGTAACACAGGCTGGCCTCAGGTAGCATCATTTTCCCCTCCAGGGGTGTGAATCTATTAATGCCTTTATTCTGCTGTAATTGAATCTTTAAAACTGTAGAGGCGAGGGCTTACACGTTTACATTCGGAAGGCTCAGATTCAATTCCAACAGAGAATTTTTCCAGGTCTGTTGACAGTAAGATGAACGTATTTTGAGTACATACTTGTCACAATAGGGGAATGAAAAGCTATCAATTTACGTCTTAAACTGAAGGAGAGAGGAAATGGAAAGACAACCATCTATATTCTATACAACAAATGAGCTCCAAGTGGGGAACTAAGCTTGGCTTTAAGGGTATCAATAAGCAGAGATACTGCACACTTTCAAGACTAGTTGAGGTCAGTGGGAACTAGTAGTATTGAACACATCTGAAAAACACCTAGCTACACCTTCCCTCAACCTGCACAGATATTTCATGACAGACTCAGGAAAGGAACCCCCTTCTTGTAAAACTCAACACAACGCCTCCCGTTCAGTCTTATGAAAAGCGTATTTCAAGAAGTTTAAGTTGTTGTTTTTAGACTGAAGCAATCATGATTTGTGGGTGCACACTTGCATCTTGTTTCCCTTTGAGAGAGGGAGCAATTGATAATCAGTCTCAATCCAGTTCCTTTTTTGCAGAAGAGTGAGTCCATGATAACGCCTTTTACCATCCCACCTACTCTAAGTTTACAAGACACAGAAGAACCCATACACAACAGGCATTATCAAACGGAAGATTATAACTTTTTAGACACCAAATACATCGTCTTTAACTTATACAATTTCTGTTCAATAAGGAGCAAACATCAATTAATTTTTTATACTGCCTCTTTCCTGGGTAGACCCTCCCATATTTAAAAATGAGGACACTCACAATACAAACTTCAACTAAGACATATTAAACTATGATCGAAAAGTGAAGGCACCAGACATGGAGCCACTGGAAAGCCAGCTTCATTTGCTCTCACAGGTGCAGAGCTACTGTTTACTCACATAAAAGCAAAATGACAGAAGATGAGCCAACTTGTAAGCAACTGGGCAATTGTTCCTAAGTGGGAATAATTGAAAAGGTTGCCAGCTTTCTACTTAAAAAGGATGGTGGGGAGAGAAAAAAAGCTGTTTGTTGTTTACACTTTTATGGCCAAAAAATGGGCCTGATCTGCAAATTAAACTGTTCTTCCCATCAGCTGCATTTGAACAAGCCCTTTTAAGCCTGCAGAACAGAAGGACGCTAAATGCCACCGACTAACTTCC
>NW_010113533.1:23362-48795 GCF_000699245.1 Pterocles gutturalis | reverse complement strand
ACACATCCCAACAGATGTCAACATTCACATTCAAACACACAGGTTTTCTCTTCTTTCCCAACTTCCTCCTTTAAAGGTCATACCTAGTTAAAAGGCATTGCATGCTGAGTTACATTTCAGATTCCCAAAAGTAACAAAGTTTTGGGGAGCAACTGATTTTCACCTTCAAATGCCCCATTACTTAGCTGGGATTCTGTCTCCTCATCACTGCCTCCTTTCAAAACATTTTTGTTTGCCTCAGCTAAAAGTAAAGAATCAAAATATACAATTTTTCAATCATATTTCTGTATATGAATATGTGTATGAATATATTACAGGTTTAAAAATCTGTCACTGGCAAAGTTACCAGCTGGCACACAACAAAGCTCTCAGGAATTATTTTTCTGTCTCTCATCTATCCAACCATAAGGATCTCTGCAAACAGCAACATAACTCTTACTTTCCAACCTGCATGTTCATATATGGAATGTTTTCAGTGCATCTGATGTGAAGCTTTCTCTGCTGCTGTGGAGCTTTGTCTCCTGAGCACTTCAACAGAGCCAAAGGAGCTTGTCTAAAGCAAAGCTGAGTGCTCTCCCAGGACGCTCTGGCCTGATTCTCCACTCACTCAGAATGATACCATTCTAGAACAAGTTGAATTTCTTTGTTCAAAGTTTCTTATTATCCCCAAGTATTCTCTCCACAAAAAAAAAAAAAGGTATTTTCCTGAAGGTATCAATATACACATAACATAGTTTCCACATTTCTGTGTGCAAGCTCCAAATTCTACTGGGTGTTAGAAAATGAGCATACACACACACTTTAGGCATTTGTGAGATGCCTTCTAAGAATCAGTACATGAGGAACAGAAAATGCATCTATTCGAGGTAACTCTGATGTTAAAATAAAGAATGGCCAATGTGCTACGAACTCTTCCAAGTGTTTCCTGCACAGCCTGAAGTTTCAGGCTCCAGTTTACCAGCACGTGTAACCTCACCCGTAGAGGCCAGCTCCCAGTGTATTTACCAGGAATGCAAACCTCTGCCCAGAAGCGCACATGTACACAAATACACAGCTGCTCCTGAGAATTAAACCCTGCATTTTCCCTAGATCAATGCATACAGTCACAGCAATTATACTACAATAACTTCATCTCTACTCCAAACTCACAGAAAGCCGATCGTTACGGCTGCAGCCTGAGCATGCCGGCACACAAGGTCACTGCATTCTATGCCCGATGCAATATCCAGACATTCTGAGAAATGTTATTACCCTTCTAAATCACAAATGACAAACTTCAAATTAGGCAACATTCAGTAACGACAAAAAACCCTTCAGAACCATTCATATTTTTGCAACAAGAGAGATCCTGCGTCCCAAGCTCTGGGGAAAGCACGATTTAGGTGATCTTCACTCCCTCACCTAAACCCCTGCTCCTCAAAAGAGAGGAAAAGTCAACTGAACATTGACAGGAAAACAAACACATCCACTCATCTGGTCTGAAGACTGGGAATTGTTGCTCAAACAAGCCTGAATAATCAAGGTTGCCCTTGATGAGTGCTGTTCATTTCATGTTCTCCACCCTGGTATTTAACAGAAGGGAACACTATAATCCTTTTCATAATTTTATCAACAGTGGTCAGAGCTAGAAGGCAGGCAGCAAATATTGGCAGAAAAAAAATTATCAGGAAGCTCTGATATCTGTCTAAAGGGTGTGCTCAAATTGCTATGCAGCTCATTCAGTGAAGATGAAATATTCAAAGCATTGGAGGGGATGAGACGTAAGTTTGGACACTTTATTCTAAGCTTTCATTAAATAATGATAAATTACAATAATGAGAAATCTGTATAGAAGATGGATTCTTGTACCAGTTGTAAGCATTGCCAGAGACTTTAATCAAATTAATGGAAAATACTATTTGAAATGTTAGATCTGATATTTACAAGTATATAACACATGAGGAGTTCTGGCAGTTCTGAGAAAATGTTTATGTTGAGTTATTGAAAGAAGAGTAGGATTCACTCAAGTAGTTTGGGAGAATCAGGCACCCAGTTCCCAGGATCTTTTGAAAATCCCAGACCAAATAAATCACCTTCCAGAGGACTTCTCATGAGCTATCAGAGAACAGGTACTTTCTTCATTTTTCTTTGTTAGGATTCTTTCATGAAACATTGTGACTGTGAGGAAAGACACGCTAAGTTAATATTACTGCATGTATCATGAACAGTTCGAAAAAGAAGAAAAGGTTTTTAAGAGCTACAAGACAAAAGAACTATGGCATTTGCCACAGCACAAAACAGTAATGAAAGAAGTACAGCATGGTCATTTCCCAGTCCTTTCCCTCTTTGCTTTCCCTGTCCTTTCCTTCTCTTCTGCTTTTTTTGCAGCCGGTTGCAAACATACAGTCTACATTTAAATATCTACCCGACAGAACAAAATAGTCTGGTAAGTGCTTGCTCTTCCTTTATCAGTAAGTTACTCATTTGGGAGCAAAAAATAATTAAAAATAAACAAGCAAACAAACCAGGAAAGTTGTTTCTGCAACGCACTGCAAATCTGAACAGCAGGTTTGCAATATAAACTAAGGGGTTTGGCTGGTTTTTGGGTTTTTTTATAAATGAAAACTCAGACACAGACTGAGTCCATGTGATTGGCTCCACTTTGTCCTCTTGGCAGGAAGAGGCACCTATCTAGCACGTAAAACCGAACCATTCCCCAATGGGAAAAGGCAGCCAATTATCCAGAACAAATTGTGACTGTAACAGTGAAGATCATTTTATTATTGCCTGGAGGGTTTTTGAAGCTCTCCCTATGAAATTGTCTCGTAAATAATTCAATGAAAGTGATTTACTTTGGTAGGCAACTTACAAGGGAAAGCCTTTCAAAAGAGTATTCTGTCAGAAGTTGTTTAAATTAATTTAATCTTAAATTCCAAACAAATTGACTTAGATCAAATTTCAATATCGATTAACAAAGGCTGGTAATTTCTTTGTGTGTTAAGTTAAACGGCTGAAAAGGAGCTAACAACATGGTTATGTTCACTCTATTCCCCTCCATAAATATTGCACATGTTCCTAAGAAGCAGAAGCCTCTGATCATAAGCCATGAAGAACTTGCAAGGACTTGAAACTGGATTCTTGAAAGCTTCGCAGCATATCGCATGCACCGACTGTGGTGCATCCTAAACCGAATAACCCGCAGCACAGCATGCCGCTGCTCTTTGGCAAAGCTGCTGAGCTGCTCTCAGGTTCATCACAGAAGAGACAGCACAACAAAACCTTGTTTATGTAACATCAATTCACCCCCACAACAAATGGAATAAGCTTTTCACTCCAAACACAAGCATCCACCCACCTCCTGGACACATCACATTCCTCCCCCACTCCTAAAAAGTCACAAATAAGAAAAAAAATCCATCTCTCTACCCCACAAATAATTTTGGTATAACTGTCCACAATGGACAAAGGAAGAAAGGCAAAGGGAATGTTGCTCCATCTAGTTAAGAACCATCAGAACAAGAGAAGGGCAATAGTCTTAAATCTTCCTGGCTATGTTTAATTACTCCCAAGGTAAGGTATAACAGCGTTATGCCTCTGGCCTCATTTAGATCTCGGGTTGTACCTTTTTATCCACACCTCTGTTCATTTTCTATGACTCTATTGTAGTGATGGAATTAGGGCAATCCTCTCTAAGCTGGGGACAACAGGAAAACAAATGTAAGGTAACCTGCATTTCACAGGGATTTGAACTCTACTTCTAAAGGACCAATCTCTAATATAGTTTTTAATAATAGTGAAACTTTGACATGGCAGTTTAGAAAACAATGCTGTTCTACTAATCCTAATCACCAGATGGGATTATGAGACAAATACGACATCTTTTAATACTGCAGTAATCACACAAGTGCAACTTTTTATAGAAATATTTTAAAGCTCTTATCAAATATATATGCTCTATTATTTATACCCAAAGTCCCAAATCCATATTTTATGCAACTTCCAATTACTCTTCTAACACGGTACTTATTAATTTAAAAGCAGTGATATTTATCAACTTTGATTCAACAGATGGCTTGGAGCTTTGTCATCTGTAGCAACAGCTTAACTCTTTCCAAGTTGCTCACACTCGAAACACCTTAGATGGTTTCTAACCACACCATACACTGCAGAACTAGCTCCCTCACATGCTAGTGGGGAAATTTCCAGACAACAATCTATTCCAACCAGGATTTAAGCCACAAAAAGGAAACAATTCCTTGTTAAGCTTCTACTCAGAAACCTTAAAGACCGAATGGAAACTGCTAAAAGAGCTCTAAAAACAATGGAGGAGATCCACGCCCCATTCTCAAATGTAGTGTTTTAAACCCCAGTCCCACAAGACCAAAATCTACAGTGCTTATGAAAATTAAATCAGGGCATTTTCAAAATGCATTCTTCTCTTTCAAAGGTCTTCGACAACTCTCTCAAGTCTTACCTCTCTCCCTCTCAAAAAAAGAAAAAAATCTATCACAGTTTTGATAAACAAAGACTTACACATGAAAATCCTCTTAGAGAGGCAGGTTACATGGTTGGTAATAGCTGGAGCTCCCAGAAAAACGAAGTAGTCTATATTTTAGTTGGCTTAAAACGATGCCTGAACTGACTGCTTCAGAACTGTGTGTTTCTGAAGTATCTTCTATTATCTAAAATGCACCTGGAACAATAAACAGGAAGAGATCCCTCACAGACTCGAGCAGCAACTTCAATTGCAATTGTTTGAGATGACAAGGTTGCCAAAAAGGACTAGCAAAAAGTTCCCTTCTCTTGAAAACAGAAGTTAAAAAAAAAAAATCTATCACCCAGTTTCTTGTGAACAAATATCTGGGTCTCAAAAATAACAGGTTTTCATAAGTAACAATGGCATTACCTTGAAGGGACCTGAACACAATTTGAAAGGCTAATTTTCATCATGTCTCAGCAATTGCCTTCCTCTAAATGAAAATAAGTACTTCCAAAATTATGGATCTTGGCATCTAGAAGTTGCTTTCTTAAGAAAATTTGAAAGTTGTTCTTCATCAAGACAAAATCTGGAAAAAGAAAATTCATGCAGTTCTACAAACATTTAAGTTTTCAGCAAAGCAACTTCCTGAACATCTATTCCAGTAAAGGAGAACTAGACAGTTGAAGGAAGATTTATTTTGTGCTTTGCCCTAATGATGACTAGAAAGGAATTCAAGAAGCAACAAAATAAAAAGTTAAAATTCCTGGAAGTTGTATTAGCTACTCACTTCATACAGTACTTTGTTGAATGTGAGTAAATTGGCAGAAGATCATAGGCTCACTACTCATCTTCTGCCTTACAAGCAACGATATACAAGATTCTTCACATTTTAAACTGTTTTCCGGGGTAGCCTATGTCATAAGCAGAATACACAAAAATGGTATAACTCAAAAATCATTAGCTTGACTAATTTGATAAAGAATCCTAAATTAAAGCATTACCAAGACCTTGTTTGTAGAAGATTTGTTCCTTGCAAGATTAAAATAAAAATATCACGCATCTTTCTATGGTAACAACAAATACTCTGGTCTCAAGGTTAACTTAAAAAAATAAAAACTGGAAAATGGTTGAGAAGTTTGACCAAGAGAAAATGAAGGTTCATCTAATTTGACTACAGGGGTGGGGGGGCAGTGAGGGGGCAGAATCTCATTTTAGGTGATGGATAGTTCTGGTAAACTTGCAGGGAGTTAACTTATTGTTGAAAATTTCAATGCTTCAGAGGCTTAAGGAACAACTCCACCTCTCTGTCCCTTAACTCCAGGATTACAATGTTACAGAAGTAAAAATACAGTTGTTTTCCAAGTCCCAGTTACTGGTTCAGGCTGTATATTGTGTAAATAAATAAACTACAAACATCTCTGCAGACGCTGTCATAGTAACTACTGACTTCAATAGGGAGGAGGGAGGATAACAACTACGTGGAAAAATCCTGCTGCAGTATTTCATCTTCTGCTGTGGCTTGTACAACTGCATACAAAAATACACAGCTTGGAAACTGAGAAAAGCTCTTCACCATTGAAACTACCAAGTTCTGTCCAATTTTCATAGCAAACAGGACTTTAAAAATTCAGTCCTTATTTTTCTACCACCTAAACAAACAGATGAAATCATGCAAGCCAAAATACTGAAACCAGTGAGAGAATATGAAGCATTTTGCTTAGGGTGAAAAGCAAGAGGAACGCCTGCATTTTCCTGGACTATTAGGAACACGATCCCCCAATGAAGGATGTTTGTCTTTTACCATGGATATTCCCATAGGAAGAGAATTAAGGAAGTAACGTACGGAGAGAGTGGAAGTCCTTCCACATACTGAAAAAACTAAGTAACTTGTCCTGTTAAAATTAAAAACAAAAAAATCACTTTGATTTTAAGCTGTGTGTGGAATCTGTCAGCAAACAAATAAAGGTCATTTCAGAGTGTGCAGAGAATGCTAATTTCATCTGGTGAAAGAATAAAAATAAATAGATATAAATGAGCTTGTAGATTAAAAGTAAACCCTGTCTGAAAGGCTTATTAAGAGTAATTTGTTATGTTTTCCTCCTAATTACTAATAGCAATGATATATCCTACACTCTCAAGATTAATAGGACATATTTCCTTTCTTAGTATCCACTTGTTCAGCAAGAAGGAGTTACCTAAAATCCCATTTTAAGAACTTGTTTCATCAGAGAAGCTTCAGGTATGAAATGAATCAAGTGTTAAATGTTTATATACAATACGATGCACACAGAGATATAGAAATAATCTCTCTCCTTTTTGGTTAAACACATGAATGTATGCCAAACCTCCCATCAGCATCCCTTGGAACATCATCTCACCATACAAATGCAAGAACTACTTTGGAACCACAGGGGGATATGCACAAAAAGGCAGATGTTTTTAGCCATGTCAACAATCCTTTTTTAATATTTTTCACTAAACTCAGAAAAAAAGCAAAAACAAAAGGGAAATACCAAAAGCCAGATATAAAAAAAAAAAATTGAAAATATTAAGATTACTTCCTTTAAATAAATAAATAAAACATCCATTTGCCATGTCCTTAAAATAAATGTTACAGCAATGGTAATTGTGTAATTAAATTAGCCGGCTTTTCCATCTCCTTGATTCATTAATCTAAGAACCTGTTGCAGAAAATATGGAATTAATAAGTAACTGGCTTATAAAACAGATTTTTGCAATTTATTTGCCAGTTCATTAAATAGAAACAATATAACAGAAATAAGAAAAGCAGCACAGGGAGCAGTGGGGTTTTTTTCTGTCTATATAGGTAATTTTACAGAAAGTGATGGATTACTTTTTGTTTGTTGGCTTCTTTGCTATTAATACCAAGAATATCTATTAGAGGGAAAATTATTACTTTTGCATTGTTGTAGGGGACAGCTACGAACATTACATTAACTCTGTTTCAGTAACTTTGCTCCAATTTGACAGAAAGAAAGAAATGACGACTCATAGATAGCTCTGCCAGCAGACTGAGGAATTGGTAAATATCAGCGGAGCTGTGACAAGCATTTAGTGCTGCAGACAGACAGCAGCAGGCAGTAACATCTGCCGCAAGCACAGCTGTTCATGAAGTGCACATTTATCTACACCCAGAGCAAGAGCAGAGTCAGGCCTTTGCACTCCTTGCCCTCAGAAACCATTGCCACAGATCTGTTGCCCTACTCGTACTCAGTCTTCCTCTGTGAATCCCCATCCCCACTATTATTCTTCTAACTGGAATAATTCATCAACTTCCCCATCCAGATCCACAGTGCTAGCAGGTGATGACAGCCCAGGCTAATGAACCATTCATTCTAATCAAACTCAATGCTCTCTTCCCATTAATTGTGTAAATAATAAAAAATAGCCCTTTGTCACATGCCAGGAATCTGCTTGTGTTAACAAGGCAACCTCCAAAAGCTTTCCTCTGATAAAACGTGTATCGTGATGGACTAAAAGGCATGCAGGCACCACTCTACCTCTTAAAAATCAGAGATCTCCTTTATGTGCACTGTGGGTCTGCCAGAGATAATTAGAGTGGCAGGGTGATTGCCCTTGTTAAATCAAATGGATGAGAAACACTAATGTTTAGGAGACAAGGGAAATGCTTTGTTTCTATTTGCAGCCCGCCTTTCTTGATTTGGCTCATTTGGGCAATCCTGCAGTTCAGAACGTGCTCTCCTTTCATCAAATTAGGAAGCAAGAAGTACACGCTTTTGTGCTGCTGCATGAGCCCTCCAGTGTCCAAGCTCCAGCAGCGTAAACAGCACAACAAACATCTCATGCCTGTCAGCTCCTGAGCAGAGTCTGCAGCGGTACAGAGAAGCGTCGAGGTTCTGGGAGCCAGGAACTATCGAGTCTGCAGCATGGAGTAATCAGGGAGATAGGAATTCAAGAGGGTGATTTTTAGGCATTGTTCAGGGCTGGGTCAAAAGCTGCTTTTTCAAATCTGACTACTGATAAAGCTTGGTCGAATCCCCACTCTGCCAGCTGAAAGAAACCAATCTGAGGGCCTCTGAGAGCTCCCCAAAAGCTTGCAAGGGCTACTAAAGGAAGCAGGGCTAATTCTTGGCAAGGGCCAAGATCATTCGGGATTAGCAAACCACTAGTTCAATCACCAGAGTTTTCAGACCGAGGGCCCAGATCATGGTGCAGGTCTCAGAACCCCAACTCCCTACAGACAGCTTCAGCTTTTGATTTCACTCAAGAGAAGGTATGTCCCAGCACAACCCTTTGCTCAGCTTTTTAACGTGTGATTCACTATAGGGAGGGAGGAATTTCTAATGAAGTCATCTTCTAGGATTGTGATGTGGCAGCTTACCAATTGCTGAAATCTCTCTCCTGCCACCTCTCTGATGTGACCAAATATCCTTTTAAATGGATAATCTCCCTAAGCATCCCCTACGCGCAACATTTCTCACTCCTCCCCTAGACACTCCAGCAAAAAGCCTGTCACCATTACTTCATCCCAAGACCATCCCAAATCAGTCCATGACTCTGCATACTATATTCCTCACAGGCAGAATTGTCCAGCTGATAATCATTTAAACACAAGTCAGAAGACCTGGCTTCTGTTCCTGCCTCTATCCCAGCCTCATCTGCTGCGAGGCAGCAGGCAAGCACAGCCTCGCTCCTCTCCTCTGTCCACCTGGGCTGAGCTGGACCCACACAGGGCTGGGGCATCCAGCATGTGCACCTCATCTACCACCATGCGGGGCTCCCGATTCCAGCTGGGGCATGGGGTAATGTGTTCCCAGGGCGGGATTCAGTTTTCCATGGTTCAGCTGACACTGGAAACGGTGCATCCTGAGAAACTGTGAGTCTCATCTGGAAGAATTACAGTTTCAGGTTGAATTCCTCCATGCATCTGCTCTTGACACTTAATTTTGCCAACTCCAATACAGCTGTCTAGACTGAAACTGGCACAAATGGAAGTCACCCCCCCTGATTTTCACCCTCTAGATACTTAAACGGGTTAAGAAAATTCATCCCTCCGAGGGATTAAAAGTATAATTCAAAATATATTGTGTAAATGTACGCAAGTCAGAACATCCCACAATGAAAGCAAATGCAGAGCTGTCCTGTTTGATTGTCTTCATGAATTCTGGTGGTAACAATACAAATGGGACTTTTCATGGTCAGGATTCAGACCTGAAGTGGGAGAGTCAGAATCAACTCCTCTGAAGTCACAAAAGTTACAAGAGGCAAGAATAAATTTTATATCAAAGTTCAGAATCACTTGAAACAGACAATTCTTACAGTAATGAAAAAAAAATACTATCCTTTTGGTGAAACTGACTGAAAAGGGTAATATCTGCCTTTGTCAGGCCTACCTCACCACCTATTTTTACAAAGTGACTCATCTAGTTACAGGTACGAACCAGTAAACATTTTTTTAATGCTTTCAGAAGCCAAACAGAGCCAACGTGAAGACTTTGCCAAGTTAAACAGCTGTTGAGTCAGAGCTTAAGGTAAGCTGTCACCAGGCTTCAAACCCACTTCGTGTGAGCATTCCCTGCTCCTTGTGTCAGCATTAGAAAAGGAGGCACTATGAGTTTTGGCAAATTTATTCTTGTTAAAGCATTACCTCCCACTCTAAAAATAGAAATCTTCCACAGAAAAGAATGCTTTAGCAGTGGAAAACCCGTGAAAAGCATTAGGTGCTGTTCACACATGATGCCTCCTTATTCTCTGTTTCTGTCCCATCAGCATCCATGTCCTGGTCTTCTGAGGGCTCCAGTTTCATATCCCTGCTCATGAATCCAAGATTAAAGAGGAATGTGCATGATACCCAAGCACTGGAAACACTTGAATATACACACAAGCAGAGGCTGAGAGCTCTGGATTATTTAGCCTCTAGGTGGGGAAGGGCAAATATCATCAATGTGAATAAATGTCCGAGGGTAGGGACTATGGAAGACCGAGCCAGGCTCTTCTCTGAAGAGATTTACCATGGTATTAACTGCAAAAAAACAGGGCTAGATGCTCCAGCATTGCACCCCAGAAAAGTCACTATAATTCTACTGAAGTAGAAACAAATTTGGTGTAAGGCCAAAAGAAGGGTTTCAGGATTTTCCATTAACAAAAACATTGCTCTTTCCACATAACAGCTTCAAAAATAAACTGTTTATAGCTGCACATTTAAAAAAGAAGGCAGATTTCACCAGGAAAACCTTGTTCCCTGGATCCCTGCCACAGTGCATACTGTATTAGGCAATCATTTGAAATATTAATACAGCAGTTTATCATGGACATTTGTACAGACACTGAGCTCAAGCCATCTTCCTGGCTGTTTGTGCCAAGTTCAACTCTGCACGGGCTCCCTGGAGAGTGTTTGCTAAGCAGAACTGAGAAGGAAAAAAAAAAGCACAAAGAAAAATTCATGCTTTGAAGGAAAGAGGGAGAGACAAAAAGTTGGGACAAAGATCCAAAGGACCTTTTCTCTCTATGGCTGTCTTCAGAGCTAAAGAGGTCACGGCTTTTAACAAAGCCTTTGGCTAAGCCAGCAAGGGGTTTCATCTGTGGCCATCTGCTGAGCCTTACCCTTCCCTTCCACTGTTCATAGTGGAAAGAAGATTCTCCTCAGCAATTCCGCACCCTAATCTTGTCCCGGAGAAAGAAAAGTTCCATCCTTTATTTTCTGGACTGGCTTTCAAGTTGACCAACAAACTGAGAGCTGCAATATGCAAGGGCTAAAATAACCTTTCCCAGTACTACTATTTCCATCTGTATCTAGGTTAACCAGGTTAAAAGATGATCTTCAGTCACAGACTATGTATTTTCTGCCCAGGAAATCTATCAAACAGGTTCTGTAAATGCCACTATTACCCTCCTCACTGCTGCAGGGCTTTGTCTTATTACCCTAGATGGGCTTCCTCCTGGGAGAAGGATGCTCAGGTGTCGCTAGTGGGAATGTTGTCACATTTTACTGCCTCCCCTCGTCAAACACATGCAAACACACGTGTGATTTCAATATATCGCCTAGAAGCTACATGGAATTATGTAAAGGATCATTAAATTTAAAAAACAAACCCACACCGAAAAAAACCCACAACACCAAATTGCCATCACACAACTGCTACAACAGCCCACCTTTTCTTTTTTTTTTCTTTAGAAAACAGTGCAACTGACTACTAATCTTATAAACGTTGCACTTTCACTGGCCATTTTACCGTAGACTCTTATCATTTGTTGCCTGAAGCAACTGCATGTGGAAAATCCTGGTTTTGTTACAAAAGGTCACTAGAGCAGCATGGCAGTCAATACCAATGCTCAGTTTGTCTTTACCTGTCAGATCTAGGAGCTGAGTGGATTAGCTGCCCCTGACTCTGTTTTACCCAGTATGATATGTTACTATCCAGAGGCACAAGTAGTGGAGAGGAAAAAAAAAACCACCACAACAAAAAACAAACAGTGAGAATGGGTGACCTGCACTGTCAGCACAAAACACACAGTAACAGCACAGCAGTTCCTAATAGCAAGGAAAACATCAAAGAAATACAATACCTTGCTGAACAGGAGGTGTTCAGGGCAATTATTAATGCAAAGAATGAACATTATTACCATAATGTAACTCAAGCGGTATCTGAACAGGCCCCCCGAGGGAAACAACTTGATGTATGTCTACAATCAAGTGTACTAGGGAAACAAAAGGACACTCCAGCTAAAGAGACATTTATCTGTGCAGTATTTAAAAATGGCAAAGAACGACTTCCAGATATATCATCACCTTTCTAGGAACACAATCTTTGCTCTCAATAACAGATCAAGCAGTCTCAAATTATGTTCAGGTTACACCTATAAAGGGTACACAGCCTAATAAATAATTAATAGATGTCACGGATGACAGCAGTGCTTTAAAAGCACATCAACAAAAATTATATTAGGTGGTTACAACCACCTTGCAGCTCCACAGTGTGTTCTATAATTTGCTCAAGTATTTATCAGTTATTGAACTTTTAAGATATTGTTAGTAGGGTCAAGTTAAAAGATCAAGAAACTCTCAGATCTTGTTAGAGATTAGAACAGAGAACAACGAAGGAGAAATAACGTCCCTCCAGTTAGGAAATAAAGCTCAACTCTTGCTACAGGCTTCCTACCACTGCTACAGACCTGCTTCAGCCATCTCCCTCTTCTGGGTCACATCTTCAAAATTGCTTATAGACCAAAATTAAAGAAAAAAAATAATGGAACGTTCTTGTGCATTCTGTTCAGGCCACAATGACTGTATTCTGACAGTGTCAAAACATGCCAGCATATTATCATAACCTGAAAAATTAGAAGTTATAAAAATCTTTGTGAAACGAATTTGACTTTGTGAAAACCAAGCTGGAAAGCTGAAGTGATTTGTTTTGACAATTCTTCCACTTAAAACTTGATCTAAGCCTGCATCTTCCCGGGAAATGTTTTGATTCTGACAAAAACATATTTTCCAAAGAAAAACTGTCCATGTCCAAAATGTTTGCACTTCCATAGCAGTGCATAGAACTGGACTGAGTTCTCAGCACGCTCTTTAAGATGCTACTGTCACTGACGCAGTGTGTCTGGCATGAACCGGGGGGCAAGAAATGACCTGAAGGTCTTTGTTCAGCATATTGCTGCTGTTTGCTCAGCTTACTTCCCTCTAATGCTCCTGCACCTCAGCCTCTCTGGTCTCCAGCACACGTTAACGCTTTTGTCTCCTGGAAAGCAGTAACTCACAGCTGCCTTAGCATAAAGCAAATACACGTTTGTATCACTCACCTTTGCAGGGTTTTTGTCAGAGTACTGCCTGTTGGCCAACTTGATAGGAAGTGCTATAAAACAACAAATGCAGTGCATGGATCCAAATTAGCATAGTTACATGACAGCTTGTATCAGTCTGCCGAAATAAAATTGTTTTCTTTACAGGCTTTGTTAGTGAAGGCTCTGTTTTTTAACACTATTAATAAAGTTCATTAGTTATAAAGATTCATTTAAGGGGGTAAGGGGAAAGGCCATAAGTGCTCTCTAGGCTGAAGGAAGCCTGTAGGCACCACGAGCGTTAAAACATATTAAACAGCGCGAGCCCAAGGGCCCTCTGGAGTTTTCTCCGAGCGCATTACTTTTAAATTAGAGATGGGAAATTTTCCCTGTTGAAGCTGGACAGAAAACAGCTGTGCTCATTAAAAGAGGAGGAACTGCTAAGTAGTTATATAATCAACACTATATAATTAACAGAGAATTATAATAGCAGGTCTAACGCTGAGCTGAAGTTGTGTGCTGTGCAGAATGCTAACAGCTTGGCAGTTGTTTGCCCTTTACGTTGCTCCCCTTGTTCAATCCCGTTGCCCAGGCTGCAGTTCCGAGTGCTGCCATGTTCCTCAGGCTCAGGTAGGAACTGAGACAAGGCTTTTCCCTGCCAGCTTGGCAAGAAAAGTTTGCTCAGAGAGGTCAGCCAGCCCAGCATTTTCCTGCTGCCAACACAAAAATGTCTATGCTGTTTGTAACAGGAGTATCAGCTAGTGAAGAAAAGCCTCCACAGAGCAGGAGGTGGAAGAAGACATCCTAGAATTCTTGGAGCCTTCCCCTTGAAAATTTCCATGTGCTCTTGGCCATCATAAAAGCATGCTGAGCAGCATGGGAGCAGTACTGGAGCAGTTCTGTATTTAGAGCTGTGGAGACTCCATCAGCATGAAAAATCCCTGCTGCAGCAACAAGAGTAGATATGATGTCCCTAGCTCCCACCGTTGATTTGCTCTGTGGGGGACCACGTAGGCTGTTCATGGATGGGATCACTGAGCCGATGAAACATTGCTAGCACAGCAAGTCAGCAAACCTAAGACAGAGTATCTGCCATAGCTAGAGCCAATCTGCATGTCAGAAGAGATTTGAGTGTAAGGACAGACCTCTTGGTGAACGTTACAGAAGCGAACAGCACCAGCATGCAACATGAGAGGTGAGGATTCAGCTTCTTATGCCATGAGGGAGCTTGAATAAACCCCTTTCAAAGATACTCCTGCTGCATAACTTCCACTGATTTTAATGAGAATTGCATACACAAATATTTAAGAAAATCCCTGCCTTAGTCCCCCTATACCTATTTGAAGTTTACTGATAGGAAATCAATCACTGTTTCCTAAACCATACAGGTGTCATCTCTGATAAAGTAGTGTGATACACTCTGTTACCACAGGAGCGAGGAGAGTCAGCCCCCAATGCAAAAACACAGGCAGCAATAATCCTGTGTCATTTTGTTTTAAGGCTGCTGCACTGTGTTAGCTGGAGGGCACCTCATGCAAATTCGTTCCTTGGTGCCAGCAGTTTACAGCAGGCAGGCTTAGCTATGCTGTAATTGTTCAGTGGAAGCCTTCAAAATTCAGGGAGAAAAGTTGTTAATAACTGTGAACTACATACAATGCTCTGCTGCCCCTGTCCTGCCATTGTCCACTTCCAACTGGCCTGCAGGACAGCATCTCTCCTAGCTGGGCGAACCTGCACTCCAGCACCAGGTGTTCAAAATGCCCTAAGGATAGGATCCACAGCAGCTACAAGGCTGCAGATTTGCCCTGCTGGGGCTGGGATCCTTCTCCAAAAGCACTATTGCGGAAAGGGGAAATTCATTACACCATTTCTCCTCCACCAACTACAACACATTGAAGCGTTTAGGATTCAGCTCTACCACTGCATCCTTCATCCCAGCTTGTTTGCTGCTAAGAGGAGCAGGAGATAGTACTGATTATATTGATAGAAACAAAATGAACAGCTAGGAGCCCACCACAAACTGCTCACACTCTAAGTGATCATTAGCAATGAACAAAACGACCACTGAACCACCACAAACTGCTCTTACACCACCCAGTAGTCTCTCTCTCTCCTCCATTATCCACAAGCACACTGACAAGCACATTCCTTACCCCGTGGGTGGATTTGGCACTCCATGGGATATAAAATTGCCAAATTCTAAACTTTTATGGTGACATTTAAATACAAATGCACCAGAGGCACCCTCCCTGTGTTTCCTGAAAGAGGACTGAGCTTGGTTCAAATCGTCTCTGTATGGAAGAGTTCTGATGGTGGCACACACATCTCCCAGATCTAGCCTTCTGCTTTTTCAAAACTGAGAATTCAGTTGGGGCCAAGAGCTGCCTAGTCTGTCTTCCTCCTCCCTTTCTCCAGAGAAACAGGGTATTGAGATTTTTCAAGTACATTCATCAACCAGCAAGTAGGTAGTATATTTTAAAATATAACCTAGGAGCCCTGATTGCCTGGCCTTTTTCTTTAACCACTAGGTGACACTACTTCCTTATGTACCAGCCCACTTTTCCAAGGTTTCTGAGCACTTCCACCTCTTGTTGGCTCCAGCTGAAGTTCTGGATGCTCAGGAGATCTGGGTATCAATTTCTAACTTCAACACAGAAATAAAATTATTAAGAGACTACAAGATAAACAGTTCAGCGATGCTCCAAAGTTTTTCTTTAATACTTTTTCATTTACTGTGTACTAGACGCTTCTCTCCCCAGCCTAACCAGGCTGTCCATTTAGATGTTTTGTGCATTTTCCATTTTCTGGCAGTCTACTGAAAATTCCAAAATTACCGAGACGTACCAAAGCAGATAAATAAACAATGGCTAATATTAACTAGTTATCGAGCCTTCCAAACAGCTCTTTAAAAACTCCTGGATGCAAGGTTATTTTTGAGTCAAGACATACCTGTTCAGGAGAGATCCACTTACAAGAGAAAATTAAACATCCTTATTCTGCAACAAGATTTGCCAAGAGTATGTATTGAATCACAGCAAGTCTCAGGAATCTTAATCTGGATTCAGTGAATGGGATGCCAAAAGTATGACTTAGAAATACTACTACTTCATGTTTGCCCATTTTAGTGATTATTCAATAGCACAAGTCAATGTTTCAGTGTTACAAGTGCCACACGATGCATTAAAAAGTACTTTATCAACTGCTTTTGTATGGGTTCAGTAATGAGGATTGGGTGGACTATTTTAGCTCCCCACATTAAAACAGAATTGTGTATTTTATTTTACACTTCAAAACCTCTTTTTTTGTCCTTTTCCTCAAGGGTTGGGTTTTTTTAATTGCTTCTGGAATGGCACACTGTCATTTAACCCTCTTGTTCAGTCTCATTTTCCACCTTCTCTATTTTCACACACAATTGAACTGACTTACAGCAAAATAGAATTTATTAAGCTGAAGACAATGTGGGTAATCAACATAATGCACTGTCTGCTAATCCCTGATTACTCCATTCGTTTTTTACTGTTTATTCGACTTTTGGTCTACATTGTTTAGAGCAGAGAATATGGATTTTCTTCACTGAGAAGAGCCATTCAGTTGGAAAATGTGTGTGATACTTTGTATGTTGTATGCACCACGTACCAGCACAGCACTTGATAAAAGGACCATCAATCAAATCAGTGCCAAAGAGCTTTAATTCTCAAGGCTCTAAATATTCCTCTTTTAACAGTCTGTACAAAAGCAGCAGCAACGTGAGGTGCTGCATAAATGGACCTAGCAAAAGCGTGGTCGGAAGGCTGTGGTTGTTCATTTCAAGCAGTATGTAGAAGGCTACCTTTGCATATGGATTTGTACACGCACACTGGAGTTCACCTGTGCTGCAAAGGGTTTACAAATCAAGATCTCAATCCCACAAAGACCCAAAAATGGGATTTACCGTGCAGATTTTGATTCACATCATCCACCTTCCCCACAACTTTGTTATCCCAAACACCCCAGTAGCATAACATTCCGGAGTGCACGGGAACACAAGTGTAACATTGCATGAGAGATGATGGGTACTCACAACCATTCACCACAATACTATTATTTTATTATTTTAAATTCACACTGCATTAGCAATCAGTTTTCCAGTCTCTTGCTGCAGCAAGTAAAACCAATAACCCAACCAAACAGTCCTGTTTTCCAAGGGGGGAACCCAAACAAAACCATACAATAATATAACAATATCAGAAAGGGCATTGGGTGTCCCAGAGGGTTTTCTTCACATACAAGCAAAAAATCGCTATCAGAATAGCAAAATCTATCCTACAATGGATGCAGCATTAGCTTTGAGAAGCGCAAGGATGGTAAACGTGAAACACCAAACAAAATCCAACGCACATCCAATTTCCCCATGTCAAGGTATCTAGTCTCATCCGAACAGGCAAACATCTAACCCGAATTACTGCTGATCTGCAGACGCCCAGATATCAAATTACAAACAAGAGATTCAGTCAGTTGAATAAATGACAGAAAATTAAAACCAGCTCTTTTACACACATCTGAGTGCAGTATCTGACAGCGCTTTCTGTAACGCAGGGTGGTCAGAGGGAGGAACATGCTATTATTTGTACAAGATGAACAACAAGCTAAATTGAAACATTTCACCAAACATATCCTCATGGAGATATTTAGACTCATGGAGATATTTAAAATAAATGGTATTTCTAATTGTATTTCATTTCACTTAGTTTCATTTCTAACTAACATGCCATTATGCCCCAATTTGCTCCTTGTTCCAGAGCATTCGTCATTTCAGGGAATCCAGAGTACTGTTGGGGTGAGACAATAGCTCTACAGACTACATGCTAAAGCAGAACGAGCATCCGCTCTGCTCCTGCTAATGAGCTAAGGGAAAGCCTTTCCATTCTCAAGTCCTTATTTTAGGGAAGTTCAAAGGGTGTTATCAGAGTCAATAACAAAATTTCAATGCGTGTTCGTTACCTGATGTTGACTTCTACATCCCAACAAGCCACTCATTTCCTCCTATCTCAGCTATGTATCTGTCCCATGGAAGGAACGATTTTCCTACCTCCTAGGGTTCCTTAGCATTTGCAATGCCCTTTGCTAGTGCAATGCTGAGGGAAACAGAAGTGTTTCTATGAGTCAGTCTGCTGAATTCACATACAGTCTTCTCAGCTCACTGCATGAGTTATCTCCGAGTCTTCAACCATTCAATAAAATACCAAATATGGTAAAATATTACCAAAATCTTCATAAAAGAGGAAAGTTGCATTGGAAAATTTGGTTTCTCCCTGCTGAAATAGAAGCAATAATTTTAAATAATTTTTTATTTGTACAGTTTGCAGTAAGTCTGTAGGTAATACCATCATTTCCTCTTCCTGTCCATCTCTGCTGCAACAGCAGTTTTAAAAAAAAAAAGCCTAGGTTGCTTCCAGAAGCTGAATATATTGCAAGAAGTTACCCAATATTTTTCCATAATTTTCATGACAGAAGTTTTTAAAAGGAACAAAGCAAAGGACATGTTTTGCAAATTAAATATTAGCTACGTATTTGTGAGGAAAATAACCAACTTGCAGAATTCTCTCCAGGTTCAGCTCTCTATCAGCTAAATTGGATCTTGCCTGTGAGAGAGATAAAATCAACAATTCTCTATCTGTAATCTATGATTTAATAAACCCATTTTTCTCAAAGGGATAAGGAAACCTGATGGCATTTCTGTAGTTTGTCAGGTGTCCGGTTCAGGGGTTTTTTTTTGTGGGGAGCGTGCGGGTGCATTTTATCTAAGTTCATAGAATCTTCCACTCTACCTCCAGCCAAAAGACAATGTCTCATGACCTTGCCACCTAGAGACATAACTGACAAACAGCAAGCAGACTGTATATAAACGCTGCTCTGTGTTAAAGACCTTAATGTAAAAATTTGTTTCATTTACTAACAACATAAAACAGTTTATTTTGCAGGAAGATAAGTTATCAAATTTCTGCAATTTAATCCAGGGAAAAAAATACGAAGGTCACCCTGTTAGGCAAAGTTTATCCTGGCTTGAGTCTGCACAGCACCAGCTTAAGTCTGAATAAAGTGATAGGATGCATCTGACTGGCTTTGCACACAGGTGGGTGTTCACCCATGAAACTCAAAGAGGTTATTTGGGACACCGACTAATGCTTCCTTCTTTCACACATCGTATTATTTGAGTTCCCAAATATTGCCTTAACATTTTCTGTTCCATGCAGAAGTTCATAAAAATGGGTGAAATGCTCATTTCAAATGCGATTGCATAACTGTCATTTATGACGTGTAATACAGGCACATGCACTCGGTAGATGTTCCTCACCATGTAATTACTGTTTTTATCACGAGAGGAAAACAGAGTTACCCAAGAATTCCCCTTTCATTCCTTAGCTCCTGCAGAAAACACTTCAAAGTTCTGATGGCTCTCATCCGTTACAAGTTTTCATCATTTTTCTACCCTTGCTGCACCGTTCCTATCCAAAATCTCCTCAGTAGTTTAAATTGCATATGTTAAACCTCTTCGTTTATTCCTCAAACAACTGTGTCATACTCACACCATCCTAGCACTACTACAGGAACTTGAGAGAGATGAAAAGCCTGCGCCAGCCGAGTATCCTCAGTGCCTGTCAGGATAACGATCCTCATGCCTGAGGAGCTAGTCTTTCCTCCATGTTGTCTCTCTATTTCTAGCAATTTATTAACAGCCTTTGGAATCCAGATAAACAACAATTTTAACCAGTACATACTGCTTGAAATCTTTATTCTATTAATTCCCGCTTTGTGATCCTTGAAGCCATCTTCCTCCATTCAACAAGTCTGTTTTCTGTATTTCAGTCTCTCATAGAGACCGAAATTATCAGTGTAAAATACTGAGCAAAGATTTTGAAAGTGCATCATCTAAAAACATAGGACAAGGGCCAGAAAAAATAAATACCACAGGAGCTCCTATAAGAACCAAGTGATTTACCAGAAACACTGGGAGACACTGTGGCAGAAGCAAAACACACCCCTGATCCAGACCCCACTGACACTTCAGTGCCCTGTCCTTGAGTCCCATTTTTTACCTCTCATAAAACCTCTTCACACAGCTGAGCCAAGTCACTAATGCACAGATCGAAGTTGAGAGATTTCACTTTTCATTACAGATATGACTTCCAACTCTCCCCTCCTGAATGCAATTCAGACTCCAACAGGATAAACTTCTGTTTTTTAAAAAAACAAAACAAAAAAACAAAACACACACACAACAACAAACCAAATCCAAACCCAACTCCACCAGCACCTTTCTGGGTAGTCATTTGTACTCCCTAATTGACAGAATAATCCACGTAGCTAATGAAGGATTTCCACTGGTATTCATCAGGTGCTTGCTTTGTCTTCCTTTCTCTCTGCTAACCATAGTCATCTCTATTTTTATATTATCCTCACCTGTCCGATGTCCTAGGTGTTATGTTCACACCAGAGGATCCTACTGGGAAACTCAGCATTTCCATCACTTGGAATACAACGTCCTGGGGACTCCACCCAACACACAGCTTTCTTCTCAACATCTTTGAGTCTTAGATCAATGCTGCCGACTGGGCTCACAGGGTGCTAATATTCTCTCATACAGCATTTCCATACTTAGGAAACTTTTGCTACCTGTTCCAAGGAAAGATGTGTATTTTCAGCTACCTTTCAGTCTGGCCTATTGGTCTGTCCTTCCCAGCCTGATCTTGTAACACAAGTACTTCTCTAAATGCTTAATAAACCTGTTCTTCCAATAATGGGAAACTGTATTGATTCTTCCAGAGCTCCCACAGTATGCATTTCTTCGAAAAATTCTGTTGTTTTTGACAAATACAATCTCTCTGCTTTGCTTTGTAATCCTACTATAGGCCTAGCAATCAGAAAACAGATAGGCCCGTCACAGATTATATCTGGGCTAGAATTACTTCTTTATAGCCTAAGAACATTTTTCATATTAAAGCAGTGATGTCCATTTCAAAAAAAAAAACACAAAACAAAAAAACCAAAAAAAACAAACCTGCTTGTCATTTTGTGTGACTTTTAAGTGTCTGTAGCTTAAAGTACAATTGTTTTTACCCCCACACCTTAACACGCAGAGTGAGCAACCGAGCATTATTAATAAAGTTCTGCTTCACTGAAAAAATAAACCCCAGGTTCAGGCCTGAAGCTAAGGACCTGGCAGGCTGATGAGTAATTTTCTAGTACTTCTCTTACTGCAAAATTATAATTTATGAGTTTATGGCTATCCATATGGATTACAACAAAAGCTTAAGTGCCCTCAAGACAAGGGCAGGATGAAGGGATAGGTAGGTATGAGGAACTGGATGGATTAGTAGAATAATAAAAGGATACAGAGAACCCCGCCAAACTTGGATTTTTCTCCCTGTAGTCACAGATCTGTAGTTGCAAAAATGTACATTTTACCATATAAAAGACACTGTCTCTCACACAACTGACAGTTCTACAAATTCAGCCTATTAGCCAAAAGCTGAGTATTTTGTTTCTATGCGTACACTTAATGAAAACATGTCTCCTTTATTATTAAAGCCACATCACTGTGCTATCTGTTTCAAGTCATTGTATTCGGGAAGGGCAAATTACCTCTCTAGTGTCATCTCAAGGTAAGATTTAAATTGAGATAAGGAGCTCTCTCTTGGTCAATTCTAAACAGAGATGAAATCCTCCACTAAGAACTCCTCTCACAATGAAAGAGTATGACTGTAATTTATGAAATACCTGTATGGGAGCACTGCATGGCTTTGAAGTTTTACTCAAGCAGTGAAGAATTTCAGTCCCCTATGGGACAGGCTCTGGAAATATCTTAAAGATTTCACTACATACCCTTCACAAAATGGGTTAATTTCTTCCTTAGTTCAAAGCTCAGAGTTGTTGCAACTATTATGTAACATTTAATTCCTTTTTGGACAGATTTACAGAATGGTTTCCCTTAGGTCACCCAGTAGTTCTGTGGAAGAGCTGGAAACCAAGTCCAAATCTTGGGCTACAGGTCACAGCACGAGCTACGAGGCCAAACAATCTCATATTTAGGACTTGGCCACTACCAACATTCAACATAAAGCCTACTAAATTTGCCCCATATCAAAATGCAATTAATAATTTGCTTCACTGCACTGTGCCTAGTGAAGCGTATTGCAGCTCTTAAGACCATTTTACCATTTAGAACTATTTATTTTCAAAAAGTTTTATTTTCTTTTCAGCAGCACACATCAATACACAATCGCATCAATAATCAGTTATTCTTTCATTCTGCGTAACCCAAGAGGATGCACACTCAAAACAGATCAAACAGACCCCAACAAAATCTGAATGATTTGTCAGGTTTTTTTAATCTCAAAACAGATCAAACAGACCCCAACAAAAGCAGAATGATTTGTCAGGTTTTTTTAATTGTACTTACTGGGTAAATCAATAGCATTCCATTTCTTCAAAAATGCTAGCTATGTAATTTTGATATTAGAAATGGACTAAATTATCGATCCAAGTTACATATGCATACATGGATTTAACATTTACGGGGACCATCAAATTTTAAGGTTTAAAAAACCAATCCATTTTTTTCTCCCATTTTTTTTTCCAAACTAAAATTCAACACCTGCAAAAATCCACTAACTAATTTATGAGATATATCGAATCTATATTTCAGCATTCTAACATTACACAGAGGGGATCTTTTATTACTGCAAGGTCATAAAAGATGAGAAATTCAATATTTTATATTGCCATCTATTACTTAACATGAAGAGGATTCTGAACCACAGTGGTGAAAAAGCGCAATATTTCTTCTACCCAAGTCTCACCACCGACTTCGTGTGTATCAACGTGCCACACAGACATAGCTGATGTTGTTCAAGCACATTACCACAATACTTTGCTGGAGCTAAAAGACTACGCAGCCTCACGGGGGTCCATCAGGCAACCCAGGTAAAAGTACAACTGTTTTCACCCAGCATCAAAAGCTAAAACGTCCATATACTCACACTGCAAGAAAGTATCTCCAATAAAGCTTCCAGCACATTCATAATTTAAGCAAACTGCACCACGTCATGAGGAATTAAACCTCTGTCCTTTGAATTTCTTGCTAGCATCCCATGACTCATCCGTATTTTTTATTTGCAATACAAACCTCTGAATAAACAGCTTACCTTAAGCAGCTAAAACATGCAAAGGATACTATTAAGTACACAATCAAGGCAGAGACTTAGGAAGCCTTTCAGAGAAGAGTGTTTTCCTATGGGTCTAAAAAAATTCTTAGGACAATGATGTACTTATCTAGGTGGCAAATGTCAGACATTTACACAATACAAAGTAAGAAATAAACTAACAATGAAGCAATTAACAGGGATAGAAACAAGCTCAAAGTACACAGCTTAGTGGCTGAAAATCTGAAGATTTTTTTTTCTAGCTGGGCTGTTTACTGCAATTACTTCAACATTCAACATCATCTTTCTAATAATTAACAACACTGTATGATGATTTCTGAGCTCTTATTCTGATTAACTGAAGACTTGACTGATGTTCATGGGCTTTCCTCTTTTTTAAATCTAAACACACTCAGGCAAGCAGAAGAAAGACAACCTGTAGCAACCCATCTTTGCAGATGTCTGCAGTGATTTATGGCCTCAATCTTCCTTCCCTAGGTGTCAAACAGTACCTACTCCCACCTGAAAATAATTATCATTCCTTACCATTAACATGGTTAAGCTGATTAGCATATACAGCCCCCCTTCCAGGTGATGATTCACAAAGCAGCACAGATGTTGCCTTTAGAGGGAAGGCATTTCACATACCTCCTCGGTTCAAGAGAAGGGATTTCCTGTGGCTAAAACAGGCAGTTGTAAATGGCTACTGCCAGAACAGAGACACGAGGGGAAAACTTATGAACCCTCAGAGCTTGAAACTTTACTGTATTTCCATAGTCATTATAAACTTCCCAAAATATGCCTCCAAGCTTATTATCATACAGCTTCAAATGCAGGTACTGCATATAGAAGCTCGGGCAAAATAGTTTATTAGTTCTGTTCATTACTCTCTGCATGGTACCTTGGGAAAGTTTCATCCACCTGAGAATGTTTCCAAGAGCAGTAACAGCCATGCTCCTACGTTACTGGGTTTGATACACTGGCTCCTGTGATTTCAAACTGCCCACCAAACTCTCTTTTCAGGAATGAGAATTTGCATCTCCTGTTAAGCCTGTGAGTGACCCTGTGAACATACAGTAACAACCAACCCAAAACATGGTGCATTTTCTCAAAGAAAGATCCTGTGGTGGCAGCTTAGCCTCCCGATGCCTTTCCCTCCTGTCTTGTTTTAGGTAAAACATTTTATATGAGAATTCCTGGCTGCAGTGGCATCAAAGATGCTGTCTGAAACACTCAAGATGTTTTATTTTCTCCTCGAGAGGTAATTGTTCCATGGACCATGAACAGCCTAGAAATAACTTTATTTAGAAAACTCTGGCTGAAGTGCCAAACAGGCTGCTTGCTTAGTCATTATGTTACACAGCGCCGTTTGATCTCATCAGTGAATACAGCAAAAAGCACTACCGAGCTTTAAATAGCAGCTATACACTTAGTGTGTTTTTTTCTTTTGATGTCCAAAACCATCTCTTCTCATTTACCATTCAATATCCAAGGTTTTAATTGCAGCCTACTGTCACACACACCATACTCTTGTTCCTGAAAATCTGCACCTTTAATGGAACTGCAAAGTGCCAAAATGATCTGCACTACTGAGCAGTATAATAACTGTTAGGAAGGTAAAATAAATCCTCATAAAAATCACCTTTTGCTGTTAAAACTGTATTCCTTAACTGAGTTGCTCTACTTCCATTTAAGCTCTCTTAATCTTTGCAGAAGACACTAGCTGGTTTAAAACCAATACAATACTTCAACTGCAGGCTGTGGCTTACACTGCTTTAAACTGGATTGTAAGTGACTCAGAGCAAGTAAATTAAGTTCAGTTGCTACTCTTTTATTTAGAAAGACCGTTTTTTTTTTTTCATTCTGCTGCATTAAAAGTCTAGGAAGGAAAAAAGTCATGTTCATAATGCTCAAATGACAAAACATTTCCAGTCAACAAGAAGACACCGATAATAAATACATGCAACATGCGCTCCCCCCTCCAGCCTTCGTCAGTACTGCCAGTACAAACCATAAAGGCTTTTTTCTTT